>NC_051160.1:106356839-106496477 GCF_013339745.2 Dermacentor silvarum | reverse complement strand
CACTCTTAAAAAAAAGAGAGTCAAAAGAGAGTCACGACTACCTCGACTCTCTTTTTTCAGACGTTGACTACCTTTTCTTACAAAGGTAGTCACGAGACGAAGTCGGGACTCGCGCATGAAATGGAGGACTCCCATGAAGGGAGTCAGTGATAAGCACCTTATACAATCAACCAATGTGGATTCATTGGATCACTCAATGAAATAGTTGGTTGACTATACCAAAGAAAGCAACACAATGCAGGTTAACTATAGGCGCAAAAAGTAAAACGCATTTCATGCAGTGCTTCGATCATTACTGAATTATCAACATAGCAAGAAATGCAAATTGTTTTTTTTAATATTCAGTAAGAAATCACAGAAGCAGGATGGCACAACGCCAACTTCATAGTGAAAACACTGGATGGTATTTATATACAACGCGGTTTACATACATATCTGTTTTGTATTTAAAGATTCCTCAAGGGAAGCAATAAGGGGCGGAAGTACATAAATATTGATTTAACATGCATAGAATAAAAAAAGAAATGAAAATATAACATGAATATACACTCAATGTCAATGAAAAACAAACTATGAAGTCCACCAAGTTGCACGCGGAACTCATCATTCACTGAAGCTGATGGAGCGTACCGAGTAGAGGTGCATAGCTATTTGTGTCGCCTCCTAGTAAACACGATTAATTCGGGTCGTGTACCAGTGAGCAAAAATAATAATTAGCAATTGAAGGTTGTTTCTCTAATTATCGTTGCAACACATCTTTATTTATGTTTACCACAATGTTGTAAATAAAACAAAATAATATATAAAAACCAGTCATGGGTCTTAAGACCCACTCTAGCCTGCTAAAGCATAGCCTCTGAGAACTGTTTCAAACGCCGCGGTGACGGCGTAAGTAAAATGGGCTTGCAGTACAGAAAAAAAGCACAACCTTCGAGACTCACAATTACTTTCACGGTCGTTTGCGGTTTTGATGCTCGTAGTACAGTGGTTGGCTTTTGGCTTTCGCATTTACTTCGACTTTGGATACGCAACTGTGAAAAGCGCGGCAGCGGTAGCAGCGGTTACTCCTCAGAATCTGAAACCACGCCGGCGGTTCTTTATTCCATGACGGCGGCAAGCCTGCGACCGTCGAAACGCGAGTGGGATTTTTCTCTTGCGTCCGTTGCGCCTGTGATACCCGACAACTGTAGCAGCATGTCATCTGATCCGACTTCAACTGAAGGCTCGCCGACTGATGCGGAAGCAGTTTACCTCGTTTCGCACGGGCCACCAAAGAAAATTGTGAAGTTCACAGGCGCCCGGAAGCTCGCCGACCTTCACGAAAGTGTGCGGATGGGTGGGTTCGCGCACCTGATGACATGCAATGATCTCCTAATACAGGTGAGCATGAATGTTCTGCGTGTTATGGAGTGTAAAGATGATTTGGTCACTGTTTGGTTCGTATGGGCAAAATAGCAACAGTACGCGTAGCGGAAATGTCGAGCACGAGTAGTAACTGTTGAGTTGTTTCACGTTTACCTGACAGTCCGAGTGTTACGAAATTGCCCTGTGTCACTTCACTGTGCTGCCAATTACAAATATTTTCGGCTCGTCGCTGACATTGACACGTGAAGCGCATACTTGCCCTTAGGAACACATCGTTGCTCAACTTCAGTTTTTGCCTAGGGGAGAACTGGAAAGGAAACTAAACGTTTTCGGGGACTTCCGTCTTCTGCAAACTTTTGCGGTTGGTTTACTACTGATTTGAGCTCAGGTGTGCAATCGCTACCCTATTAGATAGGGAAAGGTGAAGTACTAACAGCTTCAAACAATGTAATGGTGCTTTAGTTTGTGTAACCGGTCGTAGTATGCCATAATCTGCAAATTTCTGTAGCATTTAACCAATAAACAGACAAGACGAGGAAAACAGGAGTGTTGTCTGCCTTGTTATTTGTTTGCTGCAGTAATCATGCAGTAATAAAGTTAAATTCAACCAACACAGGTAAAACATTCATTGACATTTTCACCAACAGGACTATGAAAACGTTGTGCAATCAACTATATGGTTCTATCTTTGGGAAATCATCTGTTCCTATATACTGATTGTTGCTGGCATTGCTAAATAAGCTCAAACTTGTTGCTCAATGTGTCCTGCACTTAGCTCACATATGGGCCGCAGGATTAGTGTTGTGCTGTGCTTTATGGCTTTAAATAACAAACCTATTTGGGACACTACAGCAACCATAGAAAAGGCTAAAAATTAATCAATGCCTGTTCAGTGTCCACTGGTTCAAACCTATTGATAAACCACCGGTGTATGCTTTCAGGTCAAAGATCGGTTCCCTTGCTATGTCAACATGAATGAAAGCACAGCAGTGCATGATGGGGCGTTGATTAACTTATTCGTCTCCCAAAGCCACTCTGAAGCATCAGAGGCACCAAAACAGCTGTATGCTTATCCGTATGTCTTATCCAATCTGTACTCGTTAGTTAACTCTGTATGACTAAAGTCTGTCATATGCTGGAAGGATAAAATAACGGTATTTGAGCCATACTTTAAAGGGGTCCTGAAACACTTTTCTAAGTAATCATAGCATATCATCACTATTAAATTACGTCACCTCAAAAATTTCCTCCCACAAAAGTTTTCGAATCCTTAAAGGACAAGTGAAGTTAGACATAATTATCGCACCGATAAGTGGTTTTTTGTCTCCTTTCATTTCCACTAGCATGCTGGAAGCTGCACAGAGGAGTTGGCAAGGGGGCACAAGGAAGCAATGCCCCGTTGCTGTCCGTAGGGTGAACGCAAGGCGGCTCGTGGCGGCCGCAATTTCTACGCTGCGCTTTTCATCTCTGAAGCCATGCGCAGCAGCGTGCAGTCGTCATGTTCAGCAAAGCAGTGCAAAGGTGAAATGGCTGTTTTGTCTTTTTGAGGTCAAATACATATATAATATATTGTTTATTTAACTCAAATGAGCAATAATGGTATTAATGAGATGTTCTTGCGATCACGAAATCAGCCAATAGCTGTTGTGGGTCTAGCTGCTTGCGATGACACTGCATAACAACTATGCTTAAGTGAGAGCAAGCAATTTTTAACTGCTTTTGCACGAGATTGTGAATTCTCTGCTGCATGTCGTGTAATATTTGTTCACACTCCCACAGGAGCCCTCGTTAACAGAGTGGCAATGCTTTCTTACTATGCACAAAGTGTTTCAGGGCCGAATTAAAGCTTTGTTACTAATGAAAAGGCATTGATAGGTTTAGATAGAAAGACAATGAGGTTAGCCAGTGTAGACTGGCTGCACTTGGGCTCGAAAAGTGCAATGTGCTCAATGCCTTCTGGGCTGAGAATGCTCTCGACCAGTGTCTAGAGCGTTCGGGTATTTTGAAAATTGTGGGTACAGCTGTTAAGGGGGGGGGAGGTTTCGACGTTGTTAGGCCCAAACCGTAAATTTCTGATTTTGCGTTGTACTGATAGCACATGTTTATAGCTTTCAAAAAATATAAAACACTTGGCTATATGCGACTTCTAAACCACTTATTTAATTCAGTATATTTTTAGCGTCGACTGTAAAGTGGGCATGACCTGTCGTCGAGACTTAAGATGATATGAAGTTTCCATCGTATAAAAACGTCTTGAATTAGACAGTACTTTTGGTTTGGTTTGTGACTTTTTTCTTTTTGTAATGCATTTTACAGCCCTTAGGGAGCTCTTTGTAGCTCTCATGCGTTCCTCTTGCTTTTGTTATGTTGGTGTGTGCTTTCGGACGGCACGTCACATCTGTGAAGGACCTATTTCATGCCTTTTAGTGTTGCTGATGAGGAAAACACATATATTGATACGAAATTGATTGAAAGTGTTATTGCAACCGCTGCAGTGAAAGCGTACTAAAGCATCTGGAGGTCACTCCTGTACATTTTTGTTTTTCCATGTGCATGCTATCAACAGACTCATGGTGGGTAAAAAAGCAATTTCAAGCTAAAGCTGAAGCATAACAGCAATGAAAGGACTGCAGAAAAAGAGGGAAAGACTGCTGTAAAGTACAGTATGAAGACGACTAATCGTGGGATGTATTGATTAAGCAAGCAATTGACACATATATTCGCACATTTCTCAGAATGCGATGTTTCGACTTAGTACCTTTTTCTTAAAAAAACAGCTGGGTGTACGTGAACTAAATTTTGTGTACATGTCAGCTGGTGCCTCGTACAGCTTTGCAACTGGAAGGAATATCTGCACGCTCATGGAAATTTAGAAAACAAATAAAATGCATGCCATATAGTGGCAATTAGTGACATGCTGTACACTCACGATAATTGATCAACAACTAGCTTAATCAGCCGCCCTACTAATTTCTTATAGAAGATGCTTCTTCAAATTGGTATTCATGGCTAATTTTCACTTGTGTGCATTTATTAGTAGTAAACTCATTTGAAGTAATAATTAAATCTTTTATATCTGTTTTGGTGAAACGTATTGTTAGTGTGTGAACTCTGGTCATCATCATCAGTTTATCTTGGCTATTGCAGGACCAAAGGATATACTGTTACCCTCTCCTGTGTCAAACCCATCCGATAAATTTTATAACCTCTGTCTCGTCATGCACCTAATGCTTTCATAGTGCAGTTAACCGAACAAATTCTCCCATCTGATGAATCACAGTTCACCTGCTGATATGATTTCATGGAATGGTTGCACTACAGTGCTGTTGCATATTGTTTTTTTGTATATTGTTTTATGTAGAAGGTTTATGCACACTTTTGTAAACATCAGGTACCCGAATAAGCTGTACAACATTGCTGCAAAGGTGCCTTGGTAAACCAGTACCCAGCCCTGGAGGAACAGATTGGACTCTGGCTATGTAAGAGCATTTCCTTGTAAATTTCCTTCATTTTGATTTCCTTGGCACATTTAAAGGTTAAAACATGCTGTCAAAGTCTTTCTTAGCACTTCGTAATGCTTATGGTCCATTGTTTCTCGCAACTGTTCTCGTCTGTGTGCTTGTCATTGAGTAGACATGCTGTGATCTATAAGCTTTGCAGCTTGACTAATTTGAAGATGCCAACAGCAGCTCTGCATCTGAGGTGCAATACGGCCACTTCTGTAAAATAATTGCATGCCTCAGCTAAATATACAATTGGTTGAACAGATATTTTGTACCTGTAGTCATTTATGCATAAAAATTTTGACCGAAACTAATACAGAAAGAAATTGCTCAACTGCTGTGTTGAAAGGTGTGCAAAGATCGCTCACTGGTACATTTTAGAACATGACGGAAACAGTGCAAAAACAAGTTAAGATTAGGGCAACTCTGTTTTTACTGTGTACTGTTTTCAATTTCTTACACAACCTGAAAACCGGAAGCCACTGAACTGGTATTTATGTAAAGTCAGTTGCTTTTACTTCATTCTAGTTCTCCTGGCACATGCGCCTGAAAAACAAGTACAAAATCTTAAAGCTTAAATCTCCTAATTTATCTAAATTGCACTGTTGTTCCCACTTGCTGCTACATAAATGTCAACTGCATCAGAGCTGCTCTTGTAAAATCGTGTGTACTAGGTATCCTGCAACTCATAATTGCTGTACCAATGTAAGCTTCAGCTAATGCTAAACACATCATAATAAATAAGACGAATAATGCAAAACAACAGTATCTGAAAAAGCATACCACCATGTTTGACAAGTAGTCAGAAAGTGTTGCTATGTATCATTGCTGTTAATTGGTGTTCTTTTTCGCATTAGAATGCCTTTAGAATAATAACAGTGCACCTACTTCTGCAACAATTTTTATTTCTTGTCGTGAAATAATGCATCTGAAATAATAAATTTCACAATCAGTTATTTCTGTAACTATGATGACTAACCTTATGTCACTTAAATGTTCATGCTACAGGTTGAATTTTTTTTTGGCTGAGTTTGCTTTGTATTTACGGAAAATTTGTTTAAATTTCGAGTCTTGACTGAAGGAATAAAGTCATGTTGGTCACAAGCTATTTTTCAGCATTAATTAAGGAAGCCACAATTATATTTGAATATAAAACTTATTCCCAGTGAATAGCTTCTGTTGACAACCAAGGAACCGTGGAGTGCAGTACAGCAGCAGTATGGTAACAACGTAAGATCCGCTCACAATTGACTGTTTACATGGCGCTGAATTGAAACGTGCTACTGAGTCACGAGAAAGCACAGCAGAAAGGAAACAGATGATACCATTTTTTATTGTAGCTCGTTTATGCATTTCACTTCGACATGTATAACGAACTACCCCCTAATTCAGGTGGAAACAGCGCTAAGGATACAAAGTGAAAGCACATTGAGGAAATTACACGTTGCACAGAGTATTTTTTCTATGCGTCCTCACATAATCCAAGTGTGTCCACCTGAATAGGAGTAACAAACTAGCAGATATGTTCACATTAGCTAGGCCCATCCTTAAGCTTTCTGAAGTTAGCATTACATAATTCTAAGGAAACTATAACTTGAATCAGTGCCTGTATAGTATGTTTTTCAAATACGTAGTTATTGCTAGTTTTTGTTAAACAAACAAAAAAGAACAACGTAATATAATGAGCAAGGTTTTCATGTTTGGTCCAACCATAGAAGGCCAAGTGAACCACAGCGGAAATTAAATGTGGTTTTATTGAACTGTAGAAGTCATAAGAAAAATATAAAAGATAACTTGCCACTGGTGGGAGCAAACCCACATCTTGCAAATATAGCATGCAATAGTCTACTCATTGAGCTGTGGTAGTAGCTGTCCTCTCATTCACATTCTTGGGTATTTGTGTATGTGTACTAGAGTGGCCCAGCACCAAACTCATAATCGATGGCAGATAGATGTGGCACATACTTTTACCTGCAACCATCACAAAGGGGATGACCCTAGGAGCAGGCAGCAGGCCTATAAGTCTTTGCATTCATAACAGCATTGATGCCTTCAGGTAGCATCAGTGCCATCTGCCCTGCTCTTAAATGTCATGTACCACATGGACGCCTACGGTTCAACGAACATGCTGCAGCGTCAGCCATGGCCTGGAGTGGTGCTAACAGTTCCAGGGCCATATCTAATAAACATAACAAATGCGGAATGAGGTGAATGGGAGAATAACCTCCATCGTGCTTAACTGATACAGGCTCACATGTGTAATGCATATGACGTGGGTTTGCCCCCACTGGTGGCAAGTTGTTTTTGCCTACTGTCTTTCTAATGTTTAGTTATTTTACATTTCAATAAAATCACATTTAATTTACCCTCTACTTTCCGGGCCTAATTATCTGTTGGCTGCATACAGGCTTGATTAACAAAAATCTGGCCCATTTGTTCCACCTATTCATGTTTGACCCACTTGCAGTACACTTCCAGAAGCATCACCCATAATAGCCGAACACATCTTGCGAATATCCTTTTTTTGTAGATAGCTATATGCAGTTAGCTGCTTATAGCTGTATATACCTACACCGGGGACCCTGATCATGAGAAGAAATATACAGAAGAAAAAATTGGGTTGGAGTAGCATTGCAGGCATTGTCAAATGCTAGGACTGGGAGCTTACCACTGCTCGTTGACAAGTGTACAATCATCGCATTCTACCAGTGCTAACATATGGGGCAGAAACTTGGAGGTTAACAAAGCTCGAGAACAAGTTAAGGACCACACAAAGAGCGATGGAACGAAAAATGTTAGGCCTACGTTAGGAGACTCCGACGAGAGCAGTGTGGATCATAGAGCAAACGGAGATAGCGGATATTCTAGTTGACATTAAGAGGAAGAAATGGAGCTGGGCAGGCCATGTAATGCGTAGGATGGATAACCGCTCGACCATTAGAGTTACAGAATGCATACCAAGAGAAAGGAAGCGCAGTCGAGGATGGCAGAAAACTAGGTGGGGTGATAAAGTTAGGAAATATGCAGGCGAAGGTTGGAATCAGCTAGCGCAAGACAGGGGTAATTGGAGATCGCAGGGAGAGGCCTTCGTCCTGCATTGGACATTTATATGGACTGATGATGATATGCAGTTACTATTTATTCACTGCCCATTTAGTACCGAATTGTGCCACCGAAATTCCCTAAGTGGACTGCTGTATGATTGTATGAAACTTATAAGCTGTTGCTGCTGGCAGTTTTATACTTGCTAGTTACTAATAATTACAAGCAGCGAAATTGGTCAGCAGCTGCAGCCCTTTCACTGCTGTAATTTTTCTCTTCAGATGCAAAAGGCGTGAGCGCCATCATGGTTCTACCATTTCTTGTCAATGAGCGAGGGGACGACATGTTCACAAAAATGGTTAGAACTTTGAGCTGCTTACACGACCAAGTACACAGTGTCAGTAGTGAGGCAATTGTCAATATGTACAGGCCCGGAATATTTTGCTGCGCCTGTTCAAAGAAAGGTTTTGCACCCCACCACTACACCGTTCTTGCTCAAGTTTTGCAAAATGATTGCATTTTGGGGGCTGCTTCGTTTAGTATGACATTTACTACAGTTAATTGCCTGGTATTAAGAAAAAAGTGCAATTTGCCTTCGCTTGTGGGGATGCTGAGCTGCTGCAGCGACGGCGCTACCATAAACATGTGTCGCCGCCTGCCGGCAGCTGCAGAATGCAGGTGGTCAGGGAGGTTTGCAGTTGTGTTCACGAGCGGGCAACACACGGTAAACCAATGGTAAACATCCGTGACCGGCTGCTTTTTGCAGCTGCTGGCAGGCGGCGACAGAGGTTTATGCCAGCGCTGTCGCTGCAGCAGCTCGCATCCCCGTAAGTGAAGAAAAATTTGCACATTTTTCTTAAAACCAGGCACTTAACTTTGGTAAGCGTTATACTAAACGAAGCCGACCCCAAAATGGGATTGTTCTGCAAAATGTGAACAAGAACAGCGTAGCGGTGAGCGCAAAACCTTCTTTTGAACATGCGCAGCGTAATATT
This sequence comes from Dermacentor silvarum, assembly GCF_013339745.2. NCBI lineage: Eukaryota > Metazoa > Arthropoda > Arachnida > Ixodida > Ixodidae > Dermacentor > Dermacentor silvarum. Next base: position 106,487,572 of record NC_051160.1, on the reverse strand, counting down.
CAAGACCCTGTATAACTGTGGGGAAATTTCACAGCTAGAAAACCACCAAGATAAACAATTGGAGTATAGCCTTAAGTTAAATCAGATAATTTTGTTAAACTTGATTACTAAGACTTAAGAAGTATCAAGCAATTAATCATTGTGTGCAGGTGCTTTATGTGTGGCATTCTATTTACTCAAATTATTAGTGGTACTTTTTGTTGGGCTTTGAAAGCAATGAAGTAACCAGAGAAACCATTTATGCTCTCTACCTAATGGACATTATCAAAGAAATTAAACATGTCAAAGTGGCAGATGAGATCACATGACAGAGCAAATCTTATGCAACCATCCATGGCTGCACATATGATCTTGCAAAACTAAGTTATGAAAATTGAACTGCAGCTTATGGCTAATCCTTTTTTGTAGCACAATAAAATGGGTACATACTGCTTTTGAAGTAAAAGCTTAGAACTGTTTCTAATTTTCTGGTAATATAACAAACCATTTTGCCTACTTCAAACATAAATTAGCAATTTTGGTCTTTTTCTCTGCGTGATTTTTCATTTTGACAACACTTACCTAAAATAAAAGTCAGTTCTTTAAAACCTTGTCGCAGAGCAACCCGTATTGTTTTGTGCACCACCAATTTATGTATTTATATGTTTGCTTTGCAGACGCCAGGACAGGAGTTTGCCCACTCCAAATTGCTGTACAATGGTGACAACCGCATCTCTTCCAAGGCCCTGTGTGTGAAGTGTGGATATGTATGTGTAGATGTATTGGACTTCAATTCCGGTGTAACGGGGTTATTTTTATTTTCCATGTACTGGGGCTTTCAACATCGAATACAGCAGCTCTGCGGAGCAGACACTCTCATTGCTGCAACACATGATTGAAATGAAAACGAAAACGACAAACTAGGCGCCAAGTCCCAACAGCTTTAATAGCATGGTTAACTGCTACAACTAACAAAATTACAGCCAGTACTGAGCAGGCTGAGAAATCTGACTGAGCTGCTAAAGTCGTCTTGAAATGCACCTTTCTGTATGCACTTAGGCTTTTTTGTTTCTTTTTTTAACGCTGAGGCTATTTTGGTGTTCGTAGCCTTGGATTTATGCAGCTGAGTAGTACTGCCAATAGCTAGTCAAACACACAAACTTTATTGTGTTTAAATGTTATTCATAGTTTTTGTATTATGGGGCATAAAGCAAACACTCACCAATGATATTTTTAAAAATTATGAAATTACAAGAAATTGTATTTCGGAGCCAGTATGGGTCCTTTGTTCACAAATGACAGCAGAGGCAATGGTTTGGTCTATACGGGTGAGATGGCGGAGAGCGCATGCATAGATGACAGGCAGATTATCCGGTGTCCTTCCTATCGCTTAGCGCGCCATCTGAATGTGCTGTGATTTTAGTAGTAATTGCTTCGGTAATATCGCAGTGGCAATTATGGATGCCTAGTGCTAGTGTATAGAAGGACCTGTTTTCTCTTGGTGTTCGATAATGCGTCGGAAATAAGGTTGCTTTTAAAGAGTTAGTGCTTATCCTGCTTTGGGTGCTTCTTAACGTTGCCAGATTGACAGTGAATTACATTTTTGCAAGTGAATATGTACATGGAGCCAAATTAGTTCAATCCTCCGAAAGGGTCCTTCATGTACACCAGTTCATCACATAGCTTGCTGGAAGGGACATGTGCGACCCAACCATTGCAGTCATTCAACACTCTGGCAAAAATCTCGCTCATGCGACATGCATACAGGATGGTAGCACGCTTGCTTTTCTTTCTCGCCACTTATCGGATGGGCGCTGAGGCGTGATCGTCTTGCTCACTTGGCAGTTGTAGCGGCTGGGCCATTACATTGCGTGTCATTTAGCATCAAGATCAACTCTGCTTTTGCTTGTATGACTGAGCAAAGACCGAAAAGCGAGGGGACTAGTGATGAGGCGGCCTAGCGTTTGTGGCCCTTGAGGTGTACAGAAAGAACATCTACGTATTTTGACATGTGTGGTTTTGCGATGAACGTGGTGGCAAGGCCATTGGTGATTCGTTCCTTGAGAACATCAATGGATGCAGTGTACAGTCTTCTCTCAGGCTCTTCGTGTGCTGTAAACTGATGCTTTCCTTACAAAGTTAAGTGCTTTTTGTGATTGCTATATGTACTCTCGCTAAAGGTCACTGTGATGTGCGCATATTTTATTGAATAAAATTTGTTCATGTTTTAACTGTTGTGTTGTTCTTTCAGATATGAACCGAAGCAGATCAAAATTTGACGCAAACATGGAGGCAGTGCTAATGGAAACATTTAGAAGTGAGACAGCAGTCTTCTTTTGACAAATTGGATGATAGGATGGCCAAGAAGTAGCACTTTTGAAACATAATGTGATGTACTTACTATGCAAGCTGCACATGGATTTTTAATGCGGCATTATTCGTCATGCCCTGTTTTACATTTATCTAGTCTTTAGTCATATTTATTTTCTTCTACTGGCATCGATGTTGTATCGTTGCTTTGATATGGTGAAATTTTAAGTTTGTCGTTAATTATCAATATTGAAATTTAATTATTCTGCCCATGTATGCCTCCATGGCATATTGAAATAAACGAGCCCTTTCTCATGGCAAAGAAATAAAATTCTTTTCAAGAAATAATTTTTTTCTCAAATACCTGAAATGCTATATTACATAACATTGGACATATTAGCGCTGTTCAGTTTGCCTTGTACACCACATCCCCCCCCCCCCCCCAGAAAAAAAAAAACATGCTGGATGTTGCAACTGACGCATAGTATTTCTCAAGGTTGGCCATTGATTCCAATTTAGCAAATCAGATTGCTGTCTTCTCTTTTGCCAGGTATGATGCTGATGCAGTTGAGGTTATTACATATGATAGTGAAATTTTGGCTCTTGGTGTTTAACTCATTGTGATGCTATGGGCTAAGTGTTTTTTTCGTTGTCGCCTTAAAAAGACAAGTCCACTTGTCGAAACGTTGACTCCTGCTTTCATCTTGTTCTCATTTTGCTCAGTGTTCTTTTGGTTGTTTATAGTTTTGCAGTTTATTATAACATCTAATGGTGGCTGAGAGCTGCTGAATAACTACGCTTTGTTGCTTACACAAATTAAAATCTATATGTAGCGAGCTTCCATATAGCTTAGACATAGTCATTTGACTCCCCAGGCAGGGGTCACAGCAGTTGCTGTGAAGGGTCTCGTTGAGTACCAGTAGGTAGTTTCACCAAATCTTACCATGATAGTCATGTACACCACCATTGTCAGTCAATTGACTACCCTAGGAAGCTTCATGGTTGCCATTGCAAAGGGGTTCCGTTGACTACCAAGATGTACTTGCATGGACCACTGAGGTAGTCGCATCAACTCTTGCCATGGTAGTCATGTACAACACCATTGTTTGTCAGTTGTCAAATGACTACCCTATGAAGGGTCATTGTGGCCATTGCAAAGGGGTTTTCCTGACTACCAAGAGGTACTTGCATCGACCACTAAGGTAGTCGCATCAACTTTTTCCATGGTAGTCACGTACACCACCATTGTTTGTCAGTTGTCAAATGACTACCCTAGGAAGAGTCATTGTGGCCATTGCAAAGGGGTTCTGCTGACTACCAACAGGTACTTGCGTGGACCACTGAGGTAGTCGCATCAACTCCTGCTTTGGGGTAATACATACTCCTCAGTGCTCCTTGAGGGAGAGAGTCACCGGCACTGCAAGAGAGTCGCCGGTACTGTAATTCCAAGAGAGTCTATGTTACCACCCAAAAGGTGGTCATACGTGTGACGAGCAGATACACCTCAAAAGAGTCGGTTGAGACTACCTTTTTTTTAAGAGTGTACCTTGTGTATGCATGTGCTGTTTTCGTCCAGTCGTCTCCGCCGCTCTCCTTCACCGTCTTTTCGTTGTCACTTTTTACCAGAAAACTAGACAGCACATCTTGTGTGAAACTGCAATGTCGACCTTCCGGATGTAGTGCATAGCCGTACCAAAAAAAACATCAAACTTGTCAGCTTTCTCTTATTCTTTCACACTTTAATTATTTCAGTCTGAGAAGATTTATCTTAAAATTTATGCGCCGTTGGTGTTGTGTTGTATGACATTTTTTGCGGGTTATCATTCTGAAAATTCAGAGGAATAACATTGTCAAGATTGTAAGACAAGGTATGAGCAGCTTTAGGGATATAATAGTGTGGTAACACAACCCGCATATACAGCACGTCATATAGCAAGGCGTGGCATGTACATATACCTAAATATATACGGGATGATTTTTTCAAACGGACGCCGAGGCTGGTCGCCGGCGTCGAAACTCGATATTCAGGGACACGGGGTCCTTAACGCTATCGCGGTGAAAGGAAGGCCGTGAAAGAGTATGTGGAAGAAAGTTGGAGCTACGCTGCCTGCCGTCAGCGTAGCGCGTCAGCGCGTTTTGTAATCATTTTTTCTGGTATATTATTTCTTGAGAGCGAGGAAGAACAATCGCTTTCGTAAGAGCAACGAGAAGCAATTCCACAATACCGAACCATCAATTTTCTCTGTCCTCTTGGGATGTACAGAGTAGCGATACCGCAAACAGCGAACAGCACGAGTACATGCACCTGGTGTGTTAGAAAACACGAATGCTCGCTTCGCTGTACCTTTTTTGGGGGGATATTAAGAGAGCTTACATAGCTGCTATGATATCTTCTTTTCAATTTTTCCAAGTTAGCTTCGTTGTACTGGTCTTAGGAACTTTAGCATTGCTTGCTAAAAGCCACCTGAACAGCCCTTATATAAAAGTAAGTTCGCAATGATTCTTTATGCATAAAATATTGGCATAAAATATTGGCTGTAGTTTTCAAGCAAAATGTGAAAGCTTAAATGGATGAGCTTCAAGTATTTCTGACCGTCGGTTTATTTAAAATGGTTACCTATACCTCATTAAAGCAGTTCGGAATGATATGCTTTTAACTTATTGTGATTTATTACTACCCTTGAGCCAAGTGAATTCAGATCAGTCGCAGACATGTCCTGCTGCAAAGACTTGCGCGGAAATATTTTTATTTACTCCAAGTGGAGTGTATACAACACTGCTCAGAACTTATGGACCATATTTTAAAATAAATTCTGTAATCAGAATAGTGTGCTCAGCGGTCTTTCATCTGATTGAACTGGACGGTCAAAAAGGTTTGCTTAAAGTAATCGTCCCTTCCCCCCATTTAGTGTAATATGCATTCTCTTCTATTGAATAATAATTGTCACCATTTTCCTTTGTTTTCAATCAAACAACTTTAATTTGGCAGAAATGTTCGCCGCATCAGAAAAACACTACGTTTTGGTTTGCAATCTTGCACAAAACATTTAAAGTTGCGAGCACATACAAAAGCTTGTCGTAAGGAACAAAACTATGGACTTGTTTGGAGGCGTTGTCTAGAAAATGGTAACTTTTTGTGTATGCATGTGGTGTTTTCGTATTTTGTTAATTAACATGTAGGTTTCTCACGAAAAATATGTTTTATCAATTACCAGTTAGTCATTTGTCTTTTTTCTTTATACGTGTAAAGCAATGCTTAAACGTGTAAAGCGATGTCCAGACAACTGAGCAGCCTGAAGCGCCACATGATGATCCGTGAATAACGCTCACTCTGAGACAAACTGCAATGGTGTTTGTAAGACACTTAGAAATGTAACATGGTCGCACCTTATATTGAAATCAACATAAGGCAAGAGCAACGAAGAGCTGTGGCATCATGGAAGAGATCTGTTCCTTTTTATGCCTGCCGCATGAAAACTGCTCGCCCTAAAGCATTCATGAGCCGTGGTTTGATTGCGACATTCCCCGTGATTGCGCTTACCGACTTTCACCAAAGGGTTCATTATGCGTCTTTTCAACAACAATTTTAAAAGCAACAACATTGGCTGTATTATCTCTTCTGAGTAAAACATCGCAACTTTAGAGAAGCAATGTGCCGAATTGAGGCCCTGTGCGTATATATTGTCGCGATGCGGAAGTCACAGATAAATATGTATTTACAACATATACAAGAGCGGCAACGATACGTAAACAAGATGGCTGTCGAGACCGATTCCACCTCCACACGTCAAATCGCCTTCTTCTGACTGGCGCCACTCTCGGTTGCGCCGAAACATAACCCCCGCCTGTAAAGGCGCCGTCTCGGCGCTAACTATAATAGAAGTGAGCTCGCGGCAACATAAGGCTTCAGCCGACACACTTGCACAACGTCAGTGGGGACAGGTGAGACCAGCGGACGGTTACACGTAGTTGACATCGCCAAGCTGACGCAATATTGTGTAGGGCCCTGTGTAGCGCGGCATCAGCTTTTCAGACAAGCCGATGCGGCGACATGGTGTCCACAGGACGACAGTGCCGCCAGACAAAAACCCCACGTCCCGATGTCGGCAGTCGTACTGGATCTTCTGCATGTCTTGAGACTCAGTGAGCCGGGAGCTGGCAGTCGGCGCGCCGCGTCAGCCAGGGCGAAGAAGTCTTCAGCATATTCAGCGGGAGTGCTCGTCGAAGAAGGAAGCAATGTGTCAAAGGACTGAGTAGGGTGGCGGCCGAATAGATAGCAAAATGGCGAAAAGCCAGCTGTCTCATGATAGGACGAATTATAGGCGAAGGTCGCGAAGGGTAACGTGCTGTCCCAATCACGGTGGTCGTCAGAAACCTACATACATAGCATTTCTGCCAACGTGCGATTGAGCCGCTCGGTGAGTCCGTTTCTCTGTGGGTGGTAGGTGGTGGAAAGCTCGGCAGAACAATAGCGAAGTAGGTCTTCAACAACTCGGGACAAGAGGGTACGGCCGCGATCAGTGAGGAGCTGCCAGCGTGCGCCGTGTCGTAGGGAGACGTCTTGTATAACAAAATCTTATGGACAAAGCTCGCGCGGTCGCGTGCCGGGTTGCGTGAGCATTCGCGACAATGAACCACTTATTGCCAGCAATCAACGTGGGAAAAGGGCCGAGATGATCGAGGCCGACGCGAGAGAATGGTTCTGAGGGCACATCGATCGGGTGAAGACGCCCAGTGGGAACCACAGCAGGTTTTTTGCGGTGATGACAGAGTGCACAGGCTGCAACGTAGCGGCGCAAGGAGTCGTACAGGCCTGGCCAGTAAAAGCGGCGTCGTACGTGGTCTTAGGTACAAGAAATACCCAGGTGGCCTGCACAGGGACGTCATGCATATGCTCAAGAACTGATACGCGGATACAGCGGGGTAAAGCTAGTGAATGTTTTGGTCCTTCAGAGCGTAAGCTGTGACGGTAGAGGATGCTGCCGCGGAGTGCGAATGTCCATAGTGTCCTTAAACGTACAAAAGTTATATGCTTGCATTGTTCCCCCTAATAATACATGCGTATTTGAAACCAGCCCTACGGTAAATAATATATAACGAATGTCCCTTTATTGCATGATACTGAAAAAAGTCTATTTGTTATCCTATTGCAGGAAAAGCAATTACACGCGAAGTGTGAATTCACCAGTCAATGTAAATACCGCCTGTGCTGCGTAAAGAAGGGCAGCAATGGACCAACATGCGAACCAGTTGCAAAGTTAGCCCAAAAGTGCACCACCAGAGCTTGGGAGGGAGTCTACAAAAAGCATTGCCCCTGTGCTGATTATGGTAATTCAAAAACTTAGGCAAGCGCCAGTTCCATCGCGTAATGAAAATGGTAAGAGGTGCAGAAGGAAGGCGACTATAAAAATGTAAGGCCGTGGACATTTTCTCTAATTTTATGTTGTTCTTGTGTATCTGCACCTCTTTTAATTTTTCTTACACGGTGGAACATGTTTCTGTCTATGGTGCGGGCAGAGGCTTTTATTTTTATTAATTTATGCCTCACAATAACAAATGTATTCCAACATGCGCAACTCGCTGCCTAAAATACAAAAGCTTGCTTCAGCAACAACATTTGTCGTACCGTCATAATGAAAGTTGCAGTACTACATAATTTTGGGAAGTAGTTGAATGCGTCAAATGTTTGGAGGTGCTTTTTTCCGCCAAACTTTATATTTATGACAACTATTTATGATATCACGCACGAGAGGCCTGCGCTGCGGTGAAGCGTAAAAGTGCCCCGGAAGCCACCAGGTCTCCGCGGCGCCACCCAACGGTGACAGTGGTCGGGAATCAGCTTTGAAAAAATGCCAGGAACACGCAAAGAACGCCGTTGCACGTAAACACCACGTGAGTTAGACCACAAAGCGCTACTTTTAAATAACACCATTTTGATAGTGGGCCATGCTGTCCGCCATATGATAAACAAATGATGCCTCATGATAAAACAAATGATGCCTGAATGATGCCAATGATAAAAATGATACCATTGATAAAACAATTGATGCCTAAATCTCCTCATTGCAACACATACAGGTCATGTAAAGCACAATTTCATAATGAAAAAAATCGTGCGCTTTCTATGTCTTCTTTAATCATTAGCTAGGCCTAAAACGGCGAAAGCTCGCCATCTCGCAGACTTGCATAATCGTTTGACATGGAGCATATTTTTGATGGAACCTCGATTAAAACACTTGCGTGTTAAAAATGTTCTCCTTGATGTAACATAAAAATATCGCTATAAATCATAAAAGAAAGCTTTCGGTAGTATTGTTCATTTGATTGTCATAAATACATTGCAGCGAATTAGATGAGCCATTTATGAAGTAATATTTTTACTTCTTTATAGTTCAAAGAGAACCAAATGTTTACCCCCCATGGGCCCGTGCAATTGTAAAGTAGTAGTATAAAAAGGTTAAGATTTTACTGCACACAAACGGGGTTCCGCCACACCGTTGTTCCTATTGTTACTTTGTATAAATCAAATTTCAGACTTAACCATATTGGGGCTTATGTCAAGCGAAACCGAAGGAAACAACTGTGATGCATGTGAATTCCTAGATGCACTGCAAAGTGTGTGTGGCGTTGTGGCGTCCTCATGAAGCAGCCGGGGTTACGGAATTGCACTGCGTTTAGTGATGTAATGTTTATTTTAAGGAAAAGATGGGGTACTTTACGTTTTCGGTTGTATTTTGCAGTGAGGAAATAATTATTTATACTCACATCTAGGCCGCCATCTATTTGGCAGTATGTATCCTCCTTGAGCAAACGAAGTAAGCAGCCATTCAGTCAGAAGCGCTGAAATCAAAATGAACTGATCATGCAATAATTCAAGCGCTGCATCCAAAATAAAATTGAGGGGCACCAGTCTTAAATCCCAGTCACCACCATCTTGGACATTGACATTTGTTCCGAAGTGAAAAGAGGCACAGCTTGCATCATGTACTAGGCAAATTGTTTCCAATTGTCTCTGTTCCTTCAAGAACAATTGCAATGTGTTTTGTGTATGTGCGACTTGTGTTTAGAGTTTCATAGTAAAACTCACGTGGGCATTCCCCGTCAAACGTGTTCACGCTCCAAGCTGCCATTATTGATGTAGCCAGGCCGTTCTGGTATGCCCTATATGGGCCACATGGGAAAGAAGGCATCTTAACATCAGTGGCCGAGTGTCGAAGGTGCTTGGCTGCACCAGTTACCTTATAAATAATGTTGAACCACTATTGACGCACATAGACACCACGCCTCTAAATGATGTTAGCTTGTTTCTTTGCGAAATAGGTATGTATAAAACATATGAATCTTCAGTAAAAACGCGAACCTAGAGAGAGGAGTTGTTAATAGAATACGGCTCTAAAATACTAATCCTAAGAGCATGGAAATTTCAGTAGCTCATGCTTCAAAGGTGTCACAGTGACGAACGAAGGTTGATGTTCTACAGTTACCAATTATTCATTGAACTTATTTGGGACGGAAGAGGCGAGGTAAGGAGGGGAATACAGTGGGGAAGGGCCTTCTGGGGACGACTGATCCTGCCGTGTAAGGAGACGCCGTTCTGTACATGTGACAAAGTGCAACAGTTTGTTGAAATTCTGCCGTTTAGTCATTTAAAAGAAATATGCTGTGTACTTGCCTGGCAAACTCGGCTATGCAAATACAGATGGAGGTGCTGTGGTAACGTTCAGGGACTAGAACCGAACTAGAACCACGAACAAAACAAAATCACATTTACTTTTATGACAAAAGGGAATAATGTGCAAAATAGCTTTCAGGTGCTATAAAAACGAGGTATAGTGTATTTCTTGTTATCCAGTAGCAAAAAAAATTGCAGCTTTGCCGGATAGGTGAAGCATCGATTGCGATAGAAATTAGTAGACAGCTATACGAAGTAAGGATAGTAGCTTTATCGACCATATAAATTTGCGAACATTTGCCTACTAACTAAATTAACAAGCATTAACAGCAATTAACAAACATGAACACATCTCACTTCATGACCGTGGAAACTCGCTGTGAAAACGCTGGGGTGAGGAAGCGTTGCAGTAGCATTTGGTGGAATTTACCTTCGTGCTGCCTCTAGCTTCAACGCGAACTAAGCGGCGAAAACATAGAGCACATTGCAGATCAGTCTTAAGATAGGGCCCAGGCGGCCGCGCCATACGCAGCAGCTGCCGGAATAGAACGCGCTGCCCCCCCTCCCCCTTCCTCCCCTCGGTGCTTCCCGCGCGACGGAGGACGGCGCGCTTCCTCTCCTCGTTCTTCCCTTGCGCGCGCGAGATAGAGCCGTCATCGTCGGCGAAACGTCTTACGCTTTCACTCGCACATACAGCATACGGCGCGCGTGGAGGAAATTACCGCCCTTCGACTTTATACGGAACATCGAGGTGACGCCGATGGCGATGACAGTGCCAGTAATGCACCTGGAGTGTTCATATAACTGATATCGCAATAAAAGGCAGAAGGCGAGACAATTGGCCGTGCCGAACGTTTGAAGTTTGTACTCAGTTGATATCTCTATCTAGTCATTTTCCACGTAGTTTGCTGACTTAGATTTCTTGTATTTATAGCAACTTACTACGTATGCAAACCTTGGTTTGGTCCAGGTGCCTGACACTCGCATGTAGTTTTTTTTAATTTTTGGCACTATTTACAACGGACACCATGTATGTAATTACCACAAGCTTATTTTTGCCTTGCAGCCCGCTGCCACATCAAAAGCCACATTTGTGAATTACCGAGAATAGTACTCAACTCGAGTACCATTGGAATGTCCAACAGCGCAAATAAAAAATGGGCATTTTTGTCTTAAGAGTGGTCTTGTGGTTTGTCAATAACAAAGCTTTACACGTAACGTGCTTATTGCTTCTGCTTTTATAAAATATAGCCAAGCTATTTGATATTATGCTTCTCTACGTATTCCTAAATGAGGGGTTCGCTAAATAAGCTAAAAAAACCGTTAAAATCTGCATCTTTCTAGTGCATATTCTCAACTATTCACTACGAATCTTCTACTTCCACTCTGTATATAGCCGCATTACAAAAAACATTCAGAGCCCTTCAAAGCCAGCGGAGCTTTGACTATGATGGGTCTGCTGTAGTGAGTACTGCCTCCATGATGAGAGTGGGTGTATCGTCGTTGGCCATCACCCAAACGAACATGTCTATCAAGAACATTCCGCTTGAGCAATCGCCTGGCACAGGGTAAGTAGGCGCTAGCGTTGCCGACGCGTACACCACCGTTGTACGGTTACTGGAGGTCAAGGCGAGGCTGACGTTTGGCCTCAACATCCCGCTCCCGCAGCTTGGGGTCGGCGGCTCTTCCCTGACGTTTGGCATGAACATCGCGCTCCCTCAACTCGCGGTCTGCGGCTCTTCGCTGACGTTTCGCCTGGGCTTCGGAAGCCCTCACGCTAGAATGGGCAAGTCGACGGCGAGCCCTTTACCAAGCGCGTACGCGGCGGCGTTGCTCAAACGCATTAGGACACGCCGTCATTTGCTCATGAATGACTCATACCCCTTTAAGCAATGGCTCATACCCCCGGAAAACGCGGCCTCCCTATTACGACGACTGAAGTGTAGTGAAATTCTACGCTGGAATGATTAGCAGCTACGCAGCCGGCTGTGGAACCGGACGACGAACGCGGGAGCAATGGCACGAGCGCGTTTTCAGCACGGCATACAACGGCACGAGCGCGAACCGAGGGCCGCCACCGACGAAACCGATTTCGACACCAGCCATCTTCGTACCCCCGTCTCTATGCGATCTCTTCTCCGAGCATTCCAGTCTGTCTCCTTCTCTCTGCTCGTTCGTAGTACGCGTGGTTTCGTGCCCACCACTGATTGGTTGATCCTGCTTCTCCCTCGTCCAACCGCTCGTGCCACCGCCCGCCAACATCGTCTTCTTTGTCGGGCACCTAATGGTGTTTGGAGCTGCCGCTCCTCCGCAGTGTTTTGTCGCCGGATTTTGAGCCCCGACTCTCTCCACTCACTCATTACAGGGAGGTAGGTGGAGCGGCCTTGCTTTACGGTGGCCGCGCGATCCCACCAGGCCAGAAGGCTCTGAGGCGGGTGGGCAAGTGGAGGGGCAACGCTTTACTGCGGCTGCGCGGTCTCGCTGGGCTGGAAGGCGCCGGGGGAAGGGTAGGGATGTGGGAGGCCGCGTACTACACCGCGCGCTCCCGCTCGTGCGGCTGTATCTTTAAAGCCATCTGGGGCGGGGGTTTAGACCTTTTCACAAACCGACGTTTGAGCAGCGCCACTGGCCGACACGGGCGACGTCTAGCGTCAGAACACGTTATGCCGCCATTTTGGACTGTGCGCCTTGCAAGAACAGGCCGGCCGCACTTCGGTTGTGTGATCTTCGCCGCGCATTATTTCGATTGTTTTCTTCCGCTTCACTTGTCTTGTGCCGCTTGACTTGTTACATGATTCAAGTGCTCGCATGAGCGCTCAGTGTAGTGTGCCATGGCAACAGCAAGCCCATCCTGTGGATGTGGTGTGGAGCACGCCAGGTCTCGACGAAGCCGCGTCTGCTTCGTCGAGGCCTGGCGTGCTAACCAGCGGTATTTCATTGTTATTGCTGGGCACATGTGACCGTATCATCGATTGAATGTGATCACCATGACGCTTCGCGGTTGAGGGGTGCCTCATTTAGCGAAAGCAGGCGCGTACGTAGCTGTCGGGCAACGCTTTACATTAGACTGAAATGCCAAGTCCTCAGGTGATGCAGGAAACTGGCGAAGCGTGAACATACCACATCGCGGCAGTGGTCTCGCGGAGTGCTGTTTTGTTCGTTCTTTTCCGCTGGTTGTTTGTGCACCTATAAACTGCAGTGCTGGCCTGTAGCCTTTTGATGAGTATATATGCCATTATGTACGAGCGTAAGTCATTCGTGACAAAAAGTAAATATCACAGTTTCGCCCTAAGGGCGAAGCAATGAATGCGATAGCAACACAGCAATGTCATACGAAGTAAGGTGAGCGGCTTTGGTAGCAATATGAATTGTAGTAAGCATGAGCTGATTAAGTAAGCAAGTGTGCTGCGGCGTAAGTAGACCGACATGAAGAGAGACTCGATGACCACGAGAAGGCGCGTGTGAAACGGTGGTGTTGATGAGAAGCGCTTCCCGTGGGCAGCGCGCGTGCGAAGGGACACACCTGTAGCGCTGCACTGCCGATCCGGGCAGCATTACATGTGTAGCGTGCGTTGGAAAATGTGGCCCGACTATTACTAACTGAATGAACAAGCGTGGTGTGAGCGCCCACAAACAAACATGAATAGATCACACTGAATGACTGCAGACGACTGACAAAACGCTGGCAGCAAGCCCGTACGCTGCAGCGGGCGAAGGTACGTGCGGTTCATCGCTTCAACAGAAACTGAGCGGCGAATGCACACTGCATAAAGGCCAGAGCCGTGTGGAGATAAGAGACGGTGCGGCGAGCGGCGAGCGCGGTTGATGGCAGAGTATAAGTGCGCCCCCCCCCCCCCCCCCCGCTCCCTCCGGCGCTGGCTTCCTGCTTCCTTGCTTGCGCGTGGGAGATATAAGAGACGGCGCGGTTGAGCGACGAGCGCGTTTGTTGGCAGAGTAGAAATGCCCCCCCCCCCCCCCCCCCTCGCTCCCTCCGGCGCCGGCTTCCCGCTTCGTTGCTTGCGCGAGGGAGATTGAGTGCGTTCGCTCTCCGTGATAGCGCGCGTCCCCGCACGCTTCCCGGAAGCTCGGGCATACGGCGCGTGGGGAAGATTTTATCTTTGACCCTTTTCGCGGCGATCCCGTGGGCGCTGCCATGTTTGATCACGTGGTGACGCGTCCGTTGCTTGCCTCAACTCCCTCCGTTGCCTCCTTGTTTACAATGGAAGTGTATGATGCCGGCGCAGCTTAGAAAACCTCTGTTTTCGGAGATATCGTAGATGGTGACTAGATGGACGACACGAAGCCTTGATCACAGCTTCAGATAACATGCAAAAGCGCTTTCGGAGCTGATTAAGCTGTAGGTCCAAACGGCGCAAGCAGCGTATATGGTGCTTGTTCTAAAAGCGGGGTTAAATATGTATTCCAAGCTATCCAAGCTTTCCGATTATGATTTCAGTCAGGATTAGTGTGTTTTGCTCTTTGTCTTTATTTGGAAAATATTTTGAAGCAGTGGCTTGTCAGTTTCTGGCTCAATGAAGTTCCTCGGTGCGGCCACTATATGATTATTTTCTGCCTAATTGCTCACGGGTGTGCTCAGTTCCGATAGATTTGTTCTTGCTGCGCACAAGGCTTGAAACGTAGCTGTTTTGTACATTGTAATACCTTGTAGCAAATATATATTACAGCTAGTAACTCGCTTACTCTTGTGGACCGTCACGAAACATTCAGCTTCAACCATTCGTGCGCCATAGGTGTAGTCCGTCATTTATTGTGCGTATACAGTGCGCATATATTCAAGTGTGCGCCCATTCACTATTTCTTGATACGTCGGCGATAAAGTGGGCGTAAGTTCTCCTGCCATTTGGGACAGATGTGTATAGATAACGTGCGCGAAACTTACTATGACAGGAAGCGGCGCTACTCCATTTGTCATTGTTTAACGAGTGGTACTCACTCTTGCCGACGTTCTGGGGATGAAGCCCTTTCTTTGAAGGTTAGCGATACAAGGCTCGTGGATGAGCAAATTTCTGTATCACAGAGGAAACCGGTACAACACGAAAAAGCGCCGGCAACACGTTCGGACAGTTGCAGCAGCGGTCTGCGAACTTCGCCACACAGATTCATTCTATTCCTTAACATTCCAGTCACTATTTTTGCAGCCAGCTACTGCACACGTCTTCAATCCACATGATTCAATATTCCATGATTGGAGCAGAGTGTGTTAGCGAAAACTCAAGTGCATTTCCGACAGCTGATCGCACAGAAGCAAGGTAGAAGCGGTAATGGTTTCGTATTCGTGCGCGGTCGCTGAGGAGAGGTATGGCGCGCCGCCGTGAGCGCCATCTCGTTTCTCTAAAACAAACTGCTCCGCGAAAAGGGTCAATACGGAACCTCACGGCGACGGCGACGGCGACGCCGAAGGCAGAAATCCGGTTGAACTGTCCATATAATTGCTATCGCAATAAAATAAACGGAAACATCGGAGGAAAGCTACCACTCTGCAATGCAAGCGCAAGGCAAGCTCACAGTTCAGACCGAGCAGGCAACACTGACACATACTCTCCACGCCAGACCGTCGGAAGCGCCCTCGTGAAAACGTCTATAGGCCGCCGCCCTCCCTGTGTTTTCCCCCGCAGGGGCGTCTGCGTAAGCAGGCGTTTGGTGTGTTGCGACACCACGGACCCGAGCACATGAGGGTTGGCCCCTACCGCGTGTAGCCGTGCGCGGCTTAGCCGTGTCCGAGGAAAAGAGGATCCTGGAGGTTGAGCCGATGCCGGGTGTTTGGACCTTTACGGCCCCTCGGTGGAGGCAACACACCCCTTTGGCCTCTGCTTCACGTAGACGGCACCCCCGGACTGACCCGCCCGGGGGAAACCGGTAGTCGTCTTTTCCTATCTCTCTCTACCCTCATCTTCGTCTTTCCCTTCCACTTTTAATCTGTCCTGTCCTCTCATTTTTTCCATTCACTTCGACTTTTCCTGGCGGCAAGGGTTAACCTGGTGTGGCTGTCCTACCTTGGGTATACCATATTGGGTTATAGTAACGGCATACTGCTGGCGCTGTGCAGACTTGTTTTCATGTTCTGCCACGTCCCCTTGTTGGGCTCCGTGGTGGGTGGCAGACGCCGTTGCCGAATAAGTAATTTCTTTCCATGGGATCGCCAAACCCTTTCTCAACCGATCGTGCCTCGAAAAGGGTACGCACCGATGCAACCTCGCTATTCTTGCCCAAAAACAAAGAAAGTTTCCCGAAATTCCACGTCCTTCACTGTGACCAATCATCAACAAAAGCTAGAGCAATTTCGCCATTTCTTGTGGCCAAGTGCCTGAAAGAGACCATTGGAGCTGGTTATAAGGTAACAAAGATGGCAAGTGGAGATCTGCTCCTCGAAATAAAAGACAAAGAACAATACAACAGACTCGCACACCTCGTAGCCTTTGGTAACATCCCTGTTTCTGTAAGCGCACATCGAACTATGAACACAGTCAAAGGCGTAGTATCAGACGAAGACTTGATGACATTGAATGAAGAAGAACTCTTGGATGGATGGAAGGACCAAGGGGTAATCCATGTGCAGCGCATCACAATCAGACGAAATGACAACGAAATCCGAACAAAGCATTTAATACTCACTTTCAGTTCCACTACCTTACCCGAGACTCTTGAAACCGGCTACGTAAAACTTCATGTTCGACCTTACATTCCGAACCCACGACGTTGCTTCAAATGTCAAAGATTTGGTCACGCATCTCAGAGCTGCCGAGGGCAGCTTATGTGCGCAAAGTGCGGCACAACCGGTCACTCTTCTGACGATTGCAATAATGACGAGGTACATTGTCGAACTGCGACGGCAGTCACCCTGCATACTCCAGAGCTTGTCCAGCCTGGAAGAAAGAAAAAGAAATAATTACTGTAAAAGTGAAGGAGAACATAACATTTCGTGAAGCACGACAACGTATCTCCTCGTTATTCTTGCTCAAAACATCTTTCGCCGAAGTGGTGCAACGGGGGGCGGCACCGCAACGGCCTCTGGCAGCAGCCCGGACCACGCCTAGCGTGCCGAGGCTAATGCCACCCGCCCCTAAGGTGGGAGCAGCCAACGCTGCCCTGCCATCTCTCAAAGTGTCCACACCAGTGGCCTCTACAAGCTCCGGCAGCAGCCAGGGCACCACAGAGGCCTCAGGGGTCCTGTCGACCTCCGGTCCGGTGGGGACGAAGACTTCGTCGCTCGAGATGAAGTCTACGCGACGCACACATCGCTCTCTGGAGCGGGTGTCCAGTGCCTCGCAAGAGGCTATGGACACCAGTCCAAGCCAAACGGCGCTAGTAGCGCCGAAGGAGCGGCGAGGTTCCCTTGACCGCTCCAAAAAAGACAAAACACCAATTACAGGGCCTAACAAAGGCTCTGTAAAGTAAGTCACTCTCCTCCCTTTTGAGACACACAGCACATTTTTTTCCCGACATGGACAACATCATACAGTGGAATATTAGAGGACTATTAAGAAACCTAGATGACGTCCAAGAAATTCTCTGTAAGTTTAATCCTAAAGTGCTGTGTGTGCAAGAAACACATCTAACTTCCAAACACACCAACTTCCTCCGACAATACATGACTTTCCGGAAAGACCGCGAGGATGCTGTCGCATCATCTGGCGGTGTAGCCATCATTGCTGATAGAAGTGTAGCGTGTCAGCATTTGAAGCTCCAAACGGCCCTTGAGGCAGTGGCCGTTCGAGCCGTTCTTTTAAATAAGCTCATTACCATCTGCTCATTGTATATACCACCACATTATCAGCTTCACAGACGTGACCTAGAATCATTAATAGATGAGCTCCCAGAGCCATATCTGATACTTGGTGATTTTAATGCACACAGTAGTTTGTGGGGCGATTCACGCTGTGATGCGCGAGGTCGCGTTATAGAACAGCTGCTTTTTTCCTCTGGAGCATGTCTCTTGAATACGAAGGAGCCCACGTATTTTAACCTGGCTAACAAGTCATACTCTGCCATAGATCTTAGCATTTTATCGCCGACGCTTTTACCCTATTTTAAATGGAATGTGTTTAATAACCCGTATGGGAGTGACCACTTCCCAATAATCCTGAGTACGCCGAAACAAGATCAACTCCCCCCGCAGGTCCCTCGGTGGAAGGTTGACTCAGCCGATTGGGAACGGTACCGAGCTCTTACTCATATAACGTGGACTGAGATGTCCGGTCTAACCATAGATGATGCGGTTACATATTTTACAGCTTTTATACTTGACGCCGCCTGTAAATGTATTACTCAAGCGAGCGGCATCGGCTCCAAGCGGCGTGTTCCCTGGTGGAACGATGCATGTAGGCAAGCACGGAGGAACCAGAACAAAGCGTGGGCGCTGCTTCGCGATTCTCCAACAGCAGAAAACCTGGAAAACTTTAAGCATGTCAAATCCCAGGCAAGGAGAACGCGCCGACAAGCAAGACGAGAGAGTTGGGCAAAATTTATATCAAGCATAAACTCGTACACAGATGAGAGAAAAGTCTGGAATAGAGTGAAGAAAGTTAACGGGCAACAAACGTATTCCCTGCCTTTAGTAAATAGCCACGGAGAAAGCCTGGAAGATCAAGCTAACTTTCTTGGTGCGCATTTTGAACAGATATCGAGCTCCTCACACTACTCCGAAACCTTTCGAAAGTACAAAACACGAATAGAGCAACAAAAGTTAGAAAGAAAATGTGCGGGAAGTGAGGCGTACAACAAACCATTCTGCATAGCAGAACTGCAGGCAGCACTGAACTGTTGTAATACATCGGCCCCAGGTTCAGACCGCATAATATATGATATGCTGAAACAACTACCCTTCGAAACACAAAAAACCCTCCTTTCCCTTTACAACGTTATATGGTTTTCCGGCGAGATCCCCTCTGTTTGGAAGGAGGCTATTATAATTCCAATTCTGAAGCACGGAAAGGATCCTTCCTCTGTATCAAGTTACAGACCTATAGCGTTAACAAGCTGCCTCTGCAAAGTATTTGAAAAAATGATTAACTGTCGCTTACTACACTTCCTCGAATCAAACAAATTGCTCGACCCATACCAGTGCGGTTTTCGGGAGGGCCGATCCACCAGTGACCACCTCATACGTATCGAGGCACGTATCCGTGAAGCTTTTGTTCATAAGCAGTTTTTCTTATCTGTATTCCTTGATATGGAGAAAGCCTATGATACTACGTGGCGGTTTGGGATATTGAGAGACCTCTCACACTTAGGTATACGCGGTAATATGTTCAATGTTATCGAAAGTTATCTGTCTAATCGCGCATTCCGTGTTCGAGTGGGCAATGTGTTGTCACGGAAATTTGTACAGGAAACTGGAGTGCCGCAGGGCGGGGTGCTCAGCTGCACGCTCTTTATAGTAAAAATGAATTCTCTTCGTCTATACATACCACGTAACATCTTCTATTCAACATATGTTGATGATGTGCAAATAGGATTTCAATCAAGTTCTCTCGCAATCTGTGAGCGACAGGTCCAGCTTGGTCTCAACAAGGTCTCCAAATGGGCTGATGAGAACGGGTTCAGACTGAACCCACAAAAAAGCACCTGTGTAGTTTTCTCTAGAAAGAGAGGCCTGCACCCTGATCCTGAAATTGTGTTACATGGTGAGCGTCTGCCTGTAAACAGGGAACATAAATTTTTAGGCATAATTTTAGACGAAAAATTAACCTTTGTAGAGCACATAAAGTATTTAAAAAACAAATGTATGAAAACAATGAATATCTTAAAGGTGCTGTCACGCACAACCTGGGGTAGTGATAGAAAATGTCTTATGAACTTGTATAAAAGCCTCATACGCACACGACTAGATTATGGAGCCATAGTGTACCAGTCGGCTACTGCAACTGCTCTGAAGATGCTGGACCCTGTCCACCACTTAGGCATTCGTCTGTCCACAGGCGCCTTTAGAACAAGCCCAGTAGAAAGCCTTTACGTTGAATCGGATGAGTGGTCACTTCATCTGCAGAGAACATATTCGTCTTTTATGTATTTTCTGAGAGTGAACGCAAACAGTGAGCAGCCCGCATATTCCACTATAAATGATTTGTCCAGTTCTCAACTTTTTCGCAACCGGCCCAGAGTGGCACAGCCTTTCTCACTGCGCGTTAGAGACATAGCTGAAGAAACAAGGGTTCCACTGTCTGAATACCACCTTATGCCCCCTGCTATACGGCCCCCGCCGTGGCAGTGGCAACTTATACACTGTGACACATCTTTTGTAGCTATTACAAAGCGTGCACCTGTCGCGCATATCCGAATGTACTTCCTCGAACTACAGCACAAATACTCCTATCCTGAATTTTTTACAGATGCTTCGAAGTGTAATTCCGGCGTGTCTTACGCAGCGGTCGGGCCGTCCTTTTCGGATGCCGGTGTTCTGCACTCTAACACAAGTATTTTCACAGCAGAGGCCCACGCGATATTGGCCGCCGTTAAACACATTAAAGAATCTAATATCCCAAAGGCAGTTATATACACAGACTCTTTGAGCGTCGTAAACGCTTTAAAAACTGTCAAAAATATAAAAACCCTGTAATTCTATCCCTTTACTCTGTACTATGCACCGCCTATGCGTCCAAGCAACATATCGTGGTATGCTGGGTGCCGGGGCACCGAGAGATAGAAGGTAACGTGTTGGCTGACCAGCTAGCCACATCCGTCCACGCGAACGCTTTCCAACTCTTCCACGACTGTCCCTGTAATGGACCTCAAGCCCACCCTAAAGAAAAAGCTGAGGGCTTATTGGCAGCGGTTGTGGGATAGAGCAACAGAAAATAAACTGCATGTTATCAAGCCGTATCTTGGCAACTGGCCGCCGGTATCAAAGAACCGCCGCACAGAAGTAACACTTTGCAGACTTAGGATAGGACACACATACAGTACACACGCTTACCTCTTGTCCGGTGGTGATTCACCCACGTGTGATAAATGTGGTGAGCCACTTACCGTGCTTCACATCCTGCTGCAATGCACTGAATTGAACGCTAATCGGAAAAAGCATTTTCCATTACCACACCGGCAGCAAATTCCACTTCATCCTCTAATGATCTTAGGTATAGAACCTCTGTTTAAATATCAATCATTGTTGGAATTCTTAAAAGATGTACACAGTTTTCATGTTATAGCCCCAGGCAATCCGTAGCACGGCCTCTTAACAGAGGTTTCTGCTGCGGTAGCTGCGTTAAAGAAAGCACCTGCCTCACAGCCTTTGGGCTCAAAGGCCTTAAGGAGGCATACGTGCTATTTTCATTCTCTTGCATTTTAGCCTCATGATCACTTGTCATTCGTACTGTACCCATAGACCACTCCACATATCACTATCATATTTTTATACTATATATCGTTTTACGCTACTACGATAGCGATTGATTTTAGGCCACTTTACAGCCATGTTACATCCTATCATCGCAACTAATCAATCAGCGCTTAACACAACATTATCAGTCATGGCGCTCTTTGGCCATACCTGGCCCTTGCGCCACAAAAAACCACATATCATCATCCCTGTGT
Organism: Dermacentor silvarum; assembly: GCF_013339745.2. Lineage (NCBI taxonomy): Eukaryota > Metazoa > Arthropoda > Arachnida > Ixodida > Ixodidae > Dermacentor > Dermacentor silvarum. The sequence goes on along the minus strand of NC_051160.1, from coordinate 106,466,061 downwards.
TTTCGCGGCTAAGGGCTCGTTTATAGTCCGACGTTATCGGCGCGCAGGCCAGCGTCGTTCGCGGCCAGCCACGCTACGCCGGTTGCGCTGGGCAAGCCGAAACGCGTGCGCCGTCAGCTGTTATCTTCGGAGCATGCGCAGAGCGATCCCAAGCCCGCGCGCTGCTTTAAACCACCGGCCATTCCTTTCTCTATGCATCGGCTAAGCGGCGTGGGCGCCTTTATTTCTTCGCGCGAAATGCATTGTTGGTCGGCGCAGTCGGCGCGACCAACGAGCGAATGGGTAAGTAGCCAATTCAGCGCCGGGCCCGTCGGGGCGCGTCCGAAGCCGCCGGTTACGTTGGCTGCGCCGGTGCGCTCGACTATTGACCCTTTTCGCGGCGCTCCCGTGGGCGCTGTCATGTTTGATCACGTGGTGACGCGTCCATTGCTTGCCTCAGCCGCCTCCGTTGCCTCCGCGTTTACAATGCAAGCGCGTGACGCCGGCGCGGCGCAGCAAACCTCTGTTTCGACGTGTATCGTACACGGTGACTGCGTGCACGACGCGAAGCTTTGGCCACAGCTTTAGAGGTCTTGTAAGTGCTTTAGCTCATTACGCCTTGTCCAAACGGCGTGAGCAGCGTATACGGTGCTTGTACTAAAAGCGGGGCTAGAAATGTATTCCAAGCTGTCCGAACTTTCCGCTTATGAATTAAATCGGGATCAGTGCATGTGCTCTGCGTTCTTTATTTGGCAAACATTTTCAACCAGCGGCTTCTCATATTTCTGACTCAGTAAAGTTCCTCGGTGCGGCCACGATCTCATTGTTTATTTTCAGCGTAATCACTCGCGGGTAAGCTCTGCTGCGATAAATTTGTTCTTGCTGCGAACAAAGCTTGAAATTTAAATGTTCCGTACTTTGCGGTAGCTCGTAGCAAAGACGTATTATCTCGATCTAGTCTCTCGCTTAGTCTGTGGACCGTCATGAAAGAATCAGCTTCCAACATTCGTGTCTTGTCGGTGTAGTGGCCGTCACTCATGCTTCGGCACATTGATTCAAATGTGTGCCTATTAACTCACACGTTGGCGATAGGGTGGACGTAAGTTATTGTGCGAGTAAGATTGTATGTGTGTAGATAACGTGCGGGAAACTTACTATGCCCTTAAGTGGCACTACTTCATTTTGTAACGAGTGGTACTCACTCCCAAGTGCCGACGTTCCGGAGTTCAAGTCCTTTCTTTGGAGGTTAGCTATACAGCGCAAGTGGATGAATTATATTTTTTTTATCCTTGAGGAAAGCCGTGCAACGTGAAGGGCGGCAACATCGGCAGTCCTTATGTAGCAGCGGTGACACAGGTTGATTCCATTCATTAATAAGTGAATCACTATTTTTGCAGCGAACTACCGCACACGTCTTCCCTTTATCATTACACATTTTGCAGTATGAATTGGGCACAGTGCATTAGGGCACACCCAGTTGAATTTTCGACAGCTGATCGCACAGTAGCAAGGTAGAAGCAGTATTGGTTTCGTATTCGTGCGCATTCGCAGAGGCAACGTATGGCGCGCGGCCGAAAGCACCATCTCGTTCCTCTAGAGCAAACTGCTCCGCGAAAAAGGCCAATAGAGGGGTTCGTATTCGCCAACGTGACGTAGCGCGCGGGCGCGCGCGCGCTCGCGTTACGTCGGACTATAACGGTCCTTAAGATCGCGTTGATACGAGCGCCGGCATGAAGCTCAATTCACTTGCTGCTGCTGGGGCGCTGAATCACTCCAGCGTTTTGACAGTTTCCGCGGTCATCGAGTGAGATGCTTTCATGTTTGCTTGTGCGCTCTTGACACCAAGCTTGTTAACTTAGTGTGGCTATGTTTGCAAGTTTATACGGCCGATAAAACTACTATCCTACTTTGTGTAGCTCTCCACTAATTTGCTATCGCAATAGATGCTTCGCCTTTCGGGCGAAACTGCGACTTTTTCTACACGCGGACACGATCCTGGGGAAACCCTTAACAGCTTGGCTGTAAAAATCTTTAAAACTTTATACGGCACATATTTACTGCTAAATCTGTGTGACTTTCCGTAATTCTAACTGATGCACATAATGTCAAACTAGTTCCGCTATTCATATCTGCAAACTAGTCAATAAAAATTCGAAATAAAAAATTCAGAGGCCTTCCCCTGTAAAGAAAATGGGGGTAATTGAAGCTTCTGGCAAAACGACACTGTCGCAAGCGTTCCGCTTCGTTTGCCCTGAACTCAGGGTCACTGGCTCTTCGCTGACGTTTCGCCTGCGCTTCGGAAGCCCTCGCGCTATAATTGGACAACCAATCTGCTCTTACCCCCATTTTCTCGTCGGGGGAAGGGCTGATGGTTTTGTCGGTTTGGGTCCCTAGTGTGACAACGGTAGTTCAAGGGCGCGTTACAGGTCCTGGATTCCACAAGGGTATGTGCCATTGAGCGTGCACTCTTTCCGCACGATCACCAGGATCGGCCCACATGAGAGGGTTATGTGCCATCGAGCTTGGACCCTTTCTGCACCATCATCACGATCGGTCCACTTTTCAGCGTGCCCCTATAAAGCTTAGCTTAAAAATAAGAAGCTATGTAACTCTGTCAAGGTGGATGACCAGCGGAGCTGTTTATCACAGGACCAAGGTGTGATACAGAATTTGGATCAAAGGTACGCAGACATATTTTTCTTCATCGGTGGTGATCGACGAAGTCCGCGGCTACGTCGCCTACCTGAGGGGGGGCAACGAAGTTTCTCCGGGCCTTCAATAAAGTTCTTTGTATGTCTGGCTGTCGGTGGCGATAGCGAGGAAAGGTATGCACACACGTTTATTGTCTTGATCAGTGGTCATTATTTGGTGGATAATTGGTGTTTGCTACCCGCACGCGCTGATTGCTATCTTACCGCCGCTTTTAATAGGTTGGTTCCTCCTCGGGAGTACGGACTTTACGCGGCCTCCCCATTACGACAACAGAAGAGAAAAGAAATTCAAAATGGAAAACGGCAACTTGTCTTCCTAGTTTGTAATTCTGGTTCGGGAGAGGAGAAGGAAACTTGGAACACCGACAAAGAAAGGGCGTGCCAATGTAGCCGTGGCCGACGAGTGTCGCACAGCGGCAAATTTTTCTGAAACCTTTATTATCTACCTGGGAGTCTACTGATCTTGAAAATGGTGCCTATGGATAACGAATCTACTCAAAATACATACCTGAGGAACGCCGACGAGCCAACTGTGGAAGAAGACGACGACAAATGCGCGAGCAGTGGCACGAGCGTGTTCACACCGACGAGCCAGCTGAGGAAGAAGAAGAACGCGCGAACAGCGATACGAGCGCATTCTTGCGGTACCTAAGGTTTTGCTTGCGCACACGAAATATCCACGGAATCCTAGCCATAAACTGCGTCGCTGTAAAAAATCGCAGCCATTTCACTCTGTGAATATGTGTTACCAGTGGAGCTGTTCTTCCGCAGTAGGCACTACACGCGGCCTCCCCATACCAGCGCACGCAAGATACTAACTGCCTACTGGGTTAATTGAGCAGGGGCGGAAATATAGCTGGTGGCTTGTTAGCAACCACCTGTCACAGGAAATGATCGATGCGCGCTACGGCCATTAGCGCTCCCTCGGCGTAGCCAAACCCAGCAGCTGGCTACACCAGGAGCTGGGCTGGCTGTCAAACCAGCATCACGTTCACGCATCGCGACATCTCGAACGTTACCAATCCCCATCAAATCGTTCTCGAATAACAATCTGTTGCACACCACACAAATGAATCCGAAATGTCTGTTCAGAAAGTCTCTCTGAAATTTCGCACACGCATCCGTGTGCTTGTTCAATTTGTTCAACTTGTTCAATACCTGCGTCGCTTCGCCGCATTATTCCCTTCGCGGCACCCGTCTTCCTGCCGAGCCCCCCGCTTACGGGCTGCCTCTCGGGCACGATCTTCGCTTCCACTCGCCACCCATTTCCTAGGTTTCCTCTTGCTACGCCAAGTGTCAGTACCTGCCTTACTGGTGTGCTCCGCCTCCTTATAGAGGGCGGCGTTGCATGTTGCATTGGGTGGTTTCTTAGCTTTCCTCTTGCTATGCCAGGTGTCAGCACATGCCGTACTGTTTTCTTTACCTCCTCATAGAGGAAGCAGGCTTTTAAGGTACGGGCATTGAAAAATTTATGGGAGGGTAGACATATAGAGCTCCGCTGTAAACACATTATTGTAAGTGTAGCAGAGGAAATCTGTACTGACTTGTACAGTACCCAGAGTAGCCACGCAACACTCATTGGAAGTAATGAAGGACAGCATACAGCGACTCCTTCTATACCTAGCCATGCAGTTAAAATGGCCTTGATAGACATATCCCAAAGAAAACAGGGAGAACGTAGATTAAAAGTCCATTGAATCAAAGACTGAAATAATAAATGCCTAAACAGCTTGCGTCCTTTTATACACAGTGCTTCGCGACTTAAGGTGTACACGAGCGCTGAAAAAATGCCAACTTTATACTAATCCACAAGAAATGCCACGTTACAGCTTAAAGGAATATAGGACTCGCCACTCGTTTCCTAGGTTTCCTCTTGCTACGCCAAGTGTCAGTACCTGCCTTACTGGTGTGCTCCGCCTCCTTATAGAGGGCGGCGTTGCATGTTGCATTGGGTGGTTTCTTAGCTTTCCTCTTGCTATGCCAGGTGTCAGCACATGCCGTACTGTTTTCTTTACCTCCTCATAGAGGAAGCAGGCTTTTAAGGTACGGACATTGAAAAATTTATGGCAGGGTAGACATATAGAGCTCCGCTGTAAACGCATTATTCTAAAAGTAGCAGAAGAAATCTATTCTCACCTGTACAGTACCCAGAGTAGCCACGCAACACTCATTGGAAGTAATAAAGGGCAGCATGCAGCAGCTCCTTCTATAACTGGCGATGCAGTTAAAATGGCCTTGAGAGCCACATCCCAGGGAAAACAGGGAGCACCTAGATTAAAAGTCCATTGAATCAAAGACTGAAATAATAAATGCCTAAACAGCTTGCGTCCTTTTATACAGAGTGCTGAAAGATTATATATTATTTATATAATCCACAATATATATATATATATATATATATATATATAATCCACAACATTATATTATTATACAAGAAAGGACATGTTACAGCTTAAAGGAATATAGGGCCCCTAGCTTGCTTTCACTGTTGTGTAAAATATTCCCCAGGATAATATCCAACAGAATCATGGAAACACTTTCATCAAAGAGAACAGGCTGACTTTAAAAAAGAATACTCTACAATTATTAACATCCATCTCATGAATCAGGTATTTTAGAAATCTGCGGAGTACAACCCACTTCTCGCAATGGGTTTGATAGATTATTAAAAGGAATTTCATTCAGTAGAGATAACAGCAGTAGAGATAACGGCCGATAAAACTACTATGCTTACTTTGTATAGCTGTCCTTTAATTTGCTATCGCAATCGATGCTTCGCCTTTCGGGCGAAAACGCAGCTGTTCTTTTTGTCAAGTATGAACGTTAGAGATTTTCTGGTCACGGTAATCTTAAAATAAGGTTACTATGCATAACGAGCTACACCAAAACACCACCCTAAATACAATTCTAAGAAATTGGAACCTGAGATACCGCAATGATGAAGAAACATTTGTCACATTCTTTTTCAGTGATACAAGTATGAACGTTTACTTATGGGGTTTCCGGCCACGGTAATGCTAAAATAAGGTCACTATGAATAAGGAGCACCACCAAAAAACCACACTGAACACAACTTTAAGAAACTTCAACCTGAGATTCCACAATAATGACGAAACATTTGTGACACTCTTTTTCAGCTATACATTTCTTTATAAAGAATTAAAAGATTACGGGGCAAAATATAAAGGTGACAATGCAAAGAAGGTGACTCATTTCTGAGATGTTCCGTAACAAGCTCCGAATTATTGACCATGAAAGGAAATTCAACCACAAAACACAAAGATGTTTCTCCGAAACTTAAAACACACCGTTGCTACGTTCCTCTCCCTGAAACAATATCCAAAAATGGCATACGTTTTCGTAGAAAGGAAACTTGGCGGACATAAGCCTCTTATTCTTCAAATATCTCACACCAAGCTTTCTAAAAAATGCCTGCTTACCAGCGATCACTGTTACTTTTCTGAAAAATCCTTTGTGTCGTCGTTTTTTCTTAAGTGTGGTGCCACCGAAGTAACGCTGAACATTGTGTAAACTTCGCTTGATTATAACAAATGTCGCGCGATGTTCAACAGTACATTTATTGTTGCATGTACGTTGCCATCTGCATATTCGAACAATGTTCACATAAATATCACTAGCCGCAGATACTGGCAGGTGTTTGCGCCGCGGGCTCTTCACACGCTGGACGCCGCTCGGCGCGAACGGCAACACGCAGAAACATATGCGACAATCGCAGAAATAGAAGGACCGCAGCTGCGCTGTTTGCACAGACTTCGGTTCGTGGAAGTGGCTTTTTTTTTAATTTCAAATGAGCGTTCATCTTTAACATACAATGAGGTACGAACCTCTATATTGCTTACAATATATTTATATTTACCACAGGAACACCGTGTTCAATGGCGTTTATTGTACTTCCCCACTGGCTAGAACTGCTACAAAATAAATCAAACAAACGGAGGAAATGTTCACGCGGCGAAAATAAGAGTGCGCCATAGTACATACCAATTTATGCCTAAAAGTATTCCCTACTACCACACTAAATACCAGAAACTTCGTGATCCCTTTCATTCCACGCAGCACCATAAGTGGACAAGTTTAAGGTAGTTGCCACCATGCACAGAAATAAGCACATGATATGAATGCATTAACTTTCGGAGCATATCCACACAGCACATCATGATGCATATAAACCCTGTCTCCTTGACAATGTGAAAGCTAATGCATATTTATTCAATTCATGCATGGGTTATGTTCGAGAACGACGCTAGAGCACAAAGGGACTGAAAAGGCCAACCATACCAGCACAAGGAGTGCAGCTATACTTAGTGCTCGTTTACTTTTGTGGTGTTGGTGCAGTACGAATTTATGAACGTTCAATAATCAGCCCAAGTTTCCGTGCTACTACATGTAGTGTACTATAAAAAAACGTCCGAAATTATAGAAAAACTAAACAGTAAAACTAAACACATTGAATCTAAACGCGTTTTTCATCCATAGTAATCAATGATTTGTGGTCGAGACAATTCACTACACCCAAATTAGGCTAGAAGTCCTATAACCAAGACAAAATTAACAGCAGTCGACTGTAGTACTGTTTTGCCGTACATGATAGGGGACATTATGCATTTTGTTATGCGCTTGCTATGCATTTTGCTATATCTTTGCTATGCGTTTTGCTATCAATTTTCCACTCACTAGCAAATTGGGGCACGGCAACACATTTCTATTGAGTCAGCAACGCTGCCCTGTTTAATGGTGTGTTGTTTTTGCCATTTTTTCCTCTCGATGCAAATACAGGAATCGTTTTGTGTGCACTTATGAAAGGCACTATCTTCGGCTCAGAGAATCAACTACAAACCAATGTCTCATCAGGTCTGAAAAACTGACCTGCTGACAATGTGGATACTGACCTGCTACAATGTGGACGATTCGACCGTGTGTCTAACGCTAAACTGCTGTTAAAACTTCAAACAATGATTAAAAATGATTCTTTGATTTCATGGATTTCTGCATATCTGTCGTTAAGGCGGCAAAGTGTGTTTATCGTCGGCGCGCGTTCTGGATCAGCGCTGGTTCGGACGGGCATTCCACAGGGGTCCGTGCTTGGGCCCCTTTTCTTTCTAATCTTTGTCAATGACTGATTAAAATAACTGAACGTGAAAATACGATTATTTACAGATGACTGTATACTATATCAAGAAGTTAATAACGAAAATGATCAGGTCTGTTTGAATGCTTCACCAGCCAAGGTAGAAGCGTGGTGCGCCACCTGGCAAATGAATAATAATCCAAAGAAAACGGTTGCTATCTCAGTAACACGAAAACGCCACCCATTCAAATTGTCTTACAGTTTCAGTGGTAATAATCTATTTACGGTTAGTAGCTATAAATACTTATGCCTCGTAATTTCATCTGACCTATGGTGAAACGAACACATATCTCATATTACAAAAAAGGCAATGCGCCAACTTGGTTACTTGAGAAGGTCGCTACGATAATCCACACAAGAAATCCGTCATCTTGAAACTGCAGCGCGCACGCAAGAACCGAGGACAATAAGGCAAAGGTAACAGGCAGGCCTTTGCCTTATTGTCCTCGTTTCTTGTGTGCGCGCTGCAGTTTCAAGATGAATAGCTACCAACTCGCCCAATTTTCAGTACTTTTACAAGAAATCCGTCTTTTAGTGTACAAAACGTATATTACACCAATTCTTGAGTACGCCTCAGAAGTATGGGACCCGTACACCCTGAAGAACGTTACACAATTGGAAAACATGTAAAGGAAATCTGTTAGATTCGTTTTTAACTGTTATAGCTGGCACGTATCTCCGACTGTTCTTATTAACAAAACCAACCTGGAAACATTAAAATAAGAGCAATATAGGGACCAACAGAAATACATGTATTTACTTTACCATGATGTGCTGGGGATAGATAAGGATATTTAAATTACTTTAGTTACCAGGCGTGCAACACGATCTAATCATCCGAAAAATAAAGAAATTTTTATGCAGAACAAACGTATTTAAAAAGTAGTTTTTTTCCTGGGACGATAGGTGAGTGGAATGCGCTCTCCGCCAGTACAGTGGAATGCCCGACCGTTCAGTCATTCTGCAACATGATGAATAGCATTTAAATGTGATATTATATGTATGTGTTCGTATAAACGTAATTTTTCATTTTTTTCTCTTTGATTTGCATTATACGCAAGTTCTTTTTTCGATTGTTTGTCATTATTCTTTGTAGATTTTTGCTGTTCAACCAACCGAGCATGCACGATGTCTTTCAGCATACCATTATGAATGCGACTCTTTTTTACTCCTTGTTATCAATATCGCGTTGTTATCAATATGCTCTGCACAGCTCGTGCGGTGTAGCTAATATTTTGAAATTTTGTAAAGCTTTTTTGTTGGAATGCTCTGAACAGCTCGTGCAGATCAGGGATTATGTCTACTGCAATGTGTTGAATTGTAATCATTTTTGCTGTTCTTTTTTTTGTCCATCTGTCTATCGCACTGTCTACTCCTGCCAAGGGCTAAGACTAAGGCCGGCAGTATCCTGTAAATAAAATAAAAACACAGTTGCATAATGCTTCAGTCAATCGAACCGCTTTTTTTCTGTGATCTATAGGTAAGAATATTCTCAAAATTGCTAAAACATGATGATTGAAGGTTCGTAAGGCAGAATGCAAGGGTGAAATTAACTTTTTTTGTATTGCGCTACAAAACGACAATATGATTACGATGCACGCCGTAATGGGGGTTCTGGGTATTCAAGTTAGTGTAGATGCAAAATTGCGAGTAATATACAGCTGACAAAAACTGCGAAAGAACTATCCCTTTTTTTAGTTACATTATATTGCGTTGCTTAATTTGTTCACTGTTCAGAAAACGCAAAAAAAGTTATGTTTCTTTTCTCTGGCAGGAATAGCTGATACTCCCCGAAGCGAGGTCAGCTAGTCTGCTCATTTTTAAGCCAAACTCCCTATCCCCACTTGTACATACTCGCACAAAGCTCATTTTCGTGAGTGCTAGCCAAGGCACAGAGCAGCTGTTCTAAATTTCTTCGAGGTGGGTCGACGCATCAAAGACATAGTATTGATCTTTCGGCGATGACGGAACGGTACCTCGCAGGAAGTCATACACTGATCAAGTCCCAGATGTTTGCATAAACGTTGAATGATGCTTTCTACAACGCACTGCGCGTGAGCACGCGCCAACAAATGGGACCCTCAGTATTGAACTGCGCCTTTTTACAAAGCACAGTACACACATGAAACAATGCTCAGGGAAAGTCCTTATGGTTTGGAACCCTCCTTGTTGTTGTTGCAGCTGAAGGTCCCCCTTGTCGACGTTTGCGTGCATCCAAATTATATTACGCTGTCTCAAGGAAAATGAAGCCACTGTGTTTACTCTGTCTGAGGGCAACTAAACGTATATCGCATTTCCAGGCACTGTTTTATGATAGTTTTGCGTACCTATAGGCGTCGTCCTGTATGCTCAATTTCACATTCAGTATTGTTCCCCGGCCTGCCCCTTCAACATCGCCGCAAGGATTACAATTCGACTGCCCTTGTAAAGGGTGCTGCGTTTGATTTACATTTAAGCACTAATAATTGAACCTACGGTAAATAAGTATACTGAAATGTATTATAAAATAATTTGACTACTTCGGTGTCTTGCTGTTCATTCTAGCACCCTTCAGCAAATATGAGATACGTGCTTCGATGCTAGAATAAAAAGAGCGCTCTACAATATAGAAATAAAGACTTTATTTCAAGAACTTCTAGTCCGAGTTATCAGTGGCGCTCGCGTTCTCAGCAAGCGGCGTAGCCATGCTGGTCCCTTTTATGTGGTTGTTGTGATCCCTGAGGAGGCACCAATGCGTGTCGCGCAATTGTGGGTTTGGCGCGTTCCAGCGGTGCCAGGAATGAGTACAGGGAAATGGGTTTATAGTAAGGGTAGTCATCTAGGGAGAAGACAGCAGTGATATATCACCCACATACGTGACATCTCGGGTGTCTTGATATTCGTTCTATGTTACGTTGAGTGGCCTCGTCCGCAAGTACGTGATGTGTGATGCATATTCTCGTGAACGATACGAGGGAAATGAGTGGGTACTCCGGTTGTCTCAAACGTTTTAAATCTACGCGCGTCATACCTGGTGCATGGCTTCGATCGAACATCAACTATAGGTGCCCGGCCACCGCACAGATGCCCTCAGTATGTCTGCACATTGATCTAGGGCATGAGCACGCTTGATTACCCCTTTACCGTGGTGGCTAGGAACCAAATCAAAAAGGACGCCAAGGTAAGGTTGGGCGTGCATATGTGCGTTTAGTGCTGATCGGAAACGGTCAGGGAGAGTATTGAAAGCTAATGCTGCAAGCGCGTCTTGACTCTCTGTGGGTACTGTGATTGTGTTTGTTGCATGTATTCCTAAGGAGATCGTGTGACAATGACGGCATGACGACAGTAGGGTGACAAGTTAGAATGACTAAGATGAAAAGACCGTGACGGCATTACGCCGGCGGCGGAACAACAAATGCATGACGACGATCGTGTGACGACAACAGCGCCTAATGAGAGTCCCATGACGAAAGTTGGAGTGACGACGACGCAGGCCTCGACCGACCACGACTGCATCACGGTGGCGGTGTGACAACGAATGCATCACGTCAGTAAAGTTTCGTTTGTTCGTTCTTTTTCTGCGTTCTTTGCTGGAACGTGAAGTCTCTAGTGTGGTGATCCGCAGCGATGATCAAACACAGACAGGAATCGAGGCAGACCATATGAACAAGATGTTTATAAGTACACATTTCTATACTGATACATGACAGATAAAACAACTTAATTAGAGATTGAACAACAGAGAAACAATGTCTCACTTTTGGACTGTCTCAATGACTTGTTAGAGTCCAGATTACTGTACGCGGTGCTTCACTGATCTATCAGTAAATATGATTACAGCCCACATTCGCATTAACGTACATTCTACGGAGCCTCACCGATCTATCAGCTATCTTGATTTCATCCCTGACTGAGGGACCGAATATCGTCTAGATTATTTTAGCTCAAACAGACAAAGAAGAACGGCGTTAGGGCCGCTGGCCCGTACCCCAGAGGAAATTGCCAATGAGAGTCAAAAGTTGTTAAGCCACAACCCAAAGGGATGGGCTTACTGGTAAAAGTCAACGTCTTGGAAAACAAAACTGTTTTTCCTCTTCCTACAACCCCATTTCCCTTTCCCATTTCCGCGTAGTCAGTGACGGCCTCGCTGAAACACTCCAGACACGCACAATTTATTTGCTAGGCCATCTCAAAACTCGGCGGTGTTTCTAGCCAGCAAAGGACTCGGGCGCCGATGTCACAACACCGCGTCCAGCGGTCTCACTCAAGGTTTGTCCCCTTGGAAAAATTATGACCGTCAGTGGCATCCGAACTCGGTGTTTCCAGTTCTCCGGATGTGTTCCTCGCATGCGTGCCACGCCTCTACAGCGCGCAACGTAAGCCGTCATTCGACACCACGCGGGCCCTTCGCAGCACTCCAAGAACAATGTCCGAGTGACCGCCGCCAGGGCGCGTAGCGGCATGGGGCCCCGCTCCGTACACGCAACACGTGGTCACTCTAAACTCCGGCGGTGTGCCTGGCCAGCACATGACCCGGGAGCCAGCGCCACAGCGCCGCGAACAGCACTCCCACTCAAGGTCCGTCCGCGTGGACCTATTATAACCGTCGGTGGGATGCCAACTCGGTGCACACAACCCGGTGTTTCCGAATCCGTTCTATGCATCCGCATCGCGCTCCCCTGGCACGCACTGTGGCCCGTCACCCGATAGCGCACTGGCCTTCTGACCCCTCAAAACAGAGATGGCCACCCCCCGGACGCGTAGCGAAGTGTAACTCCCGCTCCGTACACCAAACATGTGGGCAAATCGTGACACTGCGAAAGTATATACAAAACAATCGTGCGGCCTTACAACGGCTCTGTGACGACGCCTAGCGTGACGACGGCGGCCTTACAAGAGTCGGTTGGCAAAGCTGGAATGACGACGATGAAACAAGCATGATGGCATTTACGGCCACAAACTCATACCAAGTGGCCTAAGCTATTACACAACTTGGACCACTGGGTCGGCGTAGAAGGGGTGAAGACGACGGCATTACGAACATGAGATAACGAAGCTGGACTGACGAGGATTAAACGACGGCAATGGCAGCATGGCCAACAACCCATATCTAGTGGCCTATGCTAATAGTCAACTTGGCTCATCAGGTTAGCGTTAGACGCTAGATAGATGGATAGATAAGATAGATAGAGAGATAGATTCAAAACGCCCGATGTACGCCAATAATGCTTATCGCAATAAAACGTATAAATAATATTCCGTTGGCAAGCTTACAGGGAGCTCCTTACATAGTACGAAAAAGTAACAGTGGTCGTTTCCGGGGAACACTTATCACGTCCACTTTAGTCCACAGGCGCGCCATTGCAATCTCCACCTGTAAGTTTTCCTCGTTGTCTTCTTTCGTCCGAGGATTTGCTCACTTCAGTCATCATCGTGTTTCCTGAGACGATGTTGACCTCGGTGTCCGAACTATCATCGTTTCAAAAAGAAGACGAACAAATGCCTTTTTTTTCTCGCCAAGGCCTCGTCGGCGTATCGTAGTCTAGACCCAAAGACGGTCACCACGTAGCGTCGTCGAAGATTGTAGTGCCCGCTGTCGGTCCTCTTCTGGTTCATGATGCGCCGGCGGGTGAGCTGTCCGACTTCTTCGGCGCGCTGGCGATAGGCGGTGACGTCGATATTTTCTTGATCGGTGACGTGCGGCAGCATGGTGTCTAGACTCGTCGTTGGGTTCCATCCGTAACGCAGCTTGAACGGCGTGTTCTGTGTTGTTTCTGCAGTGCCGGGTTGTAAGCAACATTCACATACGTATGGACGACATCCCACGTCTTGTGCTAGACGTCGACGTACAGCCCTAACATGTCGGCGAGCGCCTTGTTCAGACGTTCATTTTTCTGAAGGCGCTAGCAGTGGTCCTGCGGTGACTTGTCTGCGTATAGTGCACGATGGTTTGAGCAAGCTAAGCTGTAAAAGGTGTTCCTCTGAGAGTAATGAGGACTTCTGGCACACCATGTCGCAGAAGGGTGTTTTCGACAAAAACTTTTGCTACTTCCATTGTACTACCTTGGGTCAGGGCTCTTGTTTCAGCGTAGCGGGTAAAGGTATGTTCAGACTGCGGTCGTAACGTTAGCAAAGCGCGCATCTGTCATAAAGACTGTATCGTGCGTTACAAGCGTTAAGATCGTTAACAAGGCTGATCGTTCACATTGTTAGGTGCTTACGTTACGCATCTTAAGACCGGCCAATCAAAACGTGAGCTGGCCAGTTGCATCTCAGTGGATTTCAACATGGCGCCTGTAAACGACTACACACCTAACTACGCACACTACTCGAACTACGTACACAAGCTACTACGCACACACGCAGCCATGTCCGTTGGGCCGTTGCCCTAACTGGGGATGCCGGTAGTCGCTTCACCGGAAATTTTAATCCGAAACTTCGGCGCTTATTGGTCACGCCGTAACTGTCGTATCCGTATGAAACGTAAAAGTAGCGGGCTTCCAACAATTACGCTCGCGTACGTGACGACTGTTGCGCTCTTAACGCTTCATACGATGGTAGTCTGAACAATTTAGCTGCGCTTTTTGCGTTTGCGCTCCCGTTTCTTGCGAAATATCTGCACATTACGTACGTAGTCTGAACGTACCTTAAGGTATTAGGTGACCACGACGATCCAGATGTTGACGTTCGAAAGGGTCCCGACAAACTTATCCCGATCTGCTGAAACGGTCGGCAAGGAGGCTCGATCGCCTGTAGTAATCTCGATGGTCTTGTCGCTGGCAGCCACGGCGTGCCTTCACGTAGCGGGCGACGTACGTCGGCGGTCAGGCGCGGCCAATAGTGCTTCTCTTGTATTCTTGCGAGCGTACGGGAAAACAAAAGGTGCTCGGCTGTCTGATCGCCCTGCAGGGCCTGCAAGACTTCTGGCTGGAGTGCTGCTGGCACAACGAGAAGACAGTTTGCGCAGACTGAAGAGAAGTTCTTTTTAGGAGGTCGTCCTTCGCAAGAAAAAATTAAGCCAGTATACGGCCAAATAGGAAGTCGTCTGCAGTTACTGTTCCAAGGAAGGTGTGGTCATCCAGTTCGTCTTGCGGTGGCGGGTCAATAGGGGTGCGCGACAGGCAGTCGGCGTCAGAATGCTTCCCCCCGGACTTATACACCAAGGCGATGTTGAATTCCTTGAGTCTGACCCCCGTATTCACAAACGCACCTCGACTCGACCCTCCACTCGAAATGCTCCTTGAGGGCGGCTTTTCATTTCACAAATCGCCCTTCACTCGAAACGCGCCTTGAGGGAAGGAAACCTCGAGCGTTTTACTCGATAATCTCAAGGTAGCCCCGCAGCTACCTTGAATCGCTCCTTGAGTGAAGTTAGTGCGCAAACATGGCTGCGTTGTGATCTGTCACTGGCATCGTCGGCTTTTTCAGATGGACGCCAGTTGCCTCCGCAGCTTTTCTTTCGTTAACGATGCTGCGCATCTTCAAGGGCATCGTTTTACGGAGTGGTGCAATCCTCTGGAGCGCTTCGGCAACGGAGTAATTCTACTGTGGCACCGAGACAGACCGGCCGTCCTGTCAAGAAGACTGCCAGCTAGTGCAGTGACCTGTCGTCTTATTCCGTGCATGAGCCAGTTGATGACCTGTATACGTGTATTCTTCGTGCGAGTGCTCCGAAACTATCAGCGCCAGTGCCGTGTTTCTCGCGGGGGATCATACGAAGCAGCACCATTTGAAACGTTGCACGATACATAACTGCGGCGCACTTCGAACCTATGAAAAGAAAACAACTGCGAAGATTCCTGCCGTTAGTGGGTATATTGCCTGTGTGCTCGATTGCTGGAGGCTGGTCTGGTTGTGCGAGCGCCGGAATTCGCTCCGCCTGAGCGGTTTGTACTCGGGTGCATCACTTACTACGCTATTCCAAGGACGGCGTAGCGTACCACAGCAAGGCGAGCTTCTCTAAAAACGACCAGGTGCGTTCACTTTTTTGCTTCTCTATAATTTCATGCAGTTAGTTGCTCTAGAGAAACCAAAAAGGTATACTGTTTTTTGCGTGGGAAGTGTGACAGTAGCTCTTATTTACAGTCGTTAGCAATAATTACGTGAGCCTTGCTTCAAAATATTTAGTTTAATTAGCTTATGCTTATGAACATCCAAGCCCAACGAGGAAGTGAGCAACCATGAAATGGTTTTCATAATTATACCCGCACGTATAAAGAGGGAACGTAATATTTTATTCCAATAGAAAACATTGAATAACAATACAAGAGAGGATAGTTTTTGTACATCACATTATCTTTATTGTAATAAAAAAAAAAGCTGTAGCAGTTGACCCACCTCCTAATACAGAAAACGCTAGCAAGTGGTAGCAGATATATGTCACATATATTTGTTGCGCACATTCCAGCTATTAGTGAGTGCATTATGTAAGTGTTAGATTGGTGTATGTGGGTCGGGCTGTGCAAACACCAAACCAGCTAAAAACTGTATTTTTGCAAATATGAATGAAAACAGTCCGAGCTTATCAATGTAAAAAAAAAATCGGCTTCTTGAACACAATGAAAATCTGTAATGAATGTATTTACTTCGAAAAGTAAACTGATGAAAACGAATACTGTACCTAAGCTAGTTTTTATGTGCGTTAACATCATTGTATGTTTATAACCAACCCCTTCTCTTATGCAGGAACCAGGCTTGCAACGCAACCACGCAGAGCAACTGCCTTTTCTAGGGTGCTGCGCTTGCGTTGGTGTACAAGCGGAGAAGAGTGGAGCTCCAGTTAATGTGCACTGCTGCACTGTAGTGGTTGTCGCACTATTTTGGCTAAAACATCTATCTCCTTTCTGACATCCTAGCAGCTCAAACATCACCACTAAAGGCATTTTGCATAAATCTGCCTTCATAGGCACTTTGCAGTTTAAGTCTGTATTTTTCATCCAGGTTTCTTTTCTTAAGCCATATTTAATACAGCAGTCTGTATCACTGAATAATTTCTTGTCAGTCCAAGTGTCAATCTCTGAAACAATAAATTAGGATTATCCTCGTCTTTTTGTGTTCTGATTGAATTGCAAAAAGAGCGTGGACTCTGATCCTACAAACACAAGCAGTAGCACTGCTGACAAAGCTATTCTAGAATAAAACGCCATCCGTGTTCTAGACAGTAGAGTAGCAGTGTTCCAGACAGTAGCATACCGTCGGGTGTGCGCGGCCACCCGACGGTATGCAGTGGCAAATTCTTACAGAATATACGCTGTTTCAGCTCCGTTTCTAACTTCAGCTTAACATTAATTATGAAGGCCGGAACAATGCATTTGTTCCATTCGATGCGGATCACAGTTGGCTTCCATGGGGCTTGCAGTAGTTCAGTAATTGACCGAGGAACAGAGCGTGTCTTGTGGGATCCCACAAGAGGTCAAATGGTGATGCAGACTGTCACAATGGTGTTGCTGAAAAATACAGTATAAAGCGCCTTACTACCATGAGTTCCGCAAAGCTGAGAACCATTAAAATTATGGTATATTTCTGGATGTACACTTGCTCATGCAAAAGTAGCTTCAACATTCCACTAAATACTAAAGTGCTGCATTACAAATTGTGGGCAGTAAGAAAGCTCACGTCTCAACCGTAACACTTTATGGGCAACTTATGACTTCGCACATCACAATCATGACTATGCTCTTCAAAACAATAATATATGACTGTTGAAGAGGAATGAAAACTGAGTTTGATTTCATTACTGCATAGCTGTTTCATGTTTGCTGTTTTAAATAACACGGCGTGCATTTCACCATTTTTTCAATGTGGCCAGACATAACATCAATATTATTAATGATAAGTATGAAAAAAAAGCACAGACTAACTACCGGGCTGATCAGTCAAGTTCTTCCGCAGCACCCAAGTTTTTTCAGGGAAGCGAGATGGTGCATTTCCATAGGCAGACACCGTATTTATTGATGCTTTCACGTCAGTCACATGTCTTACCGTGCAACACAGACGTTGATTTTTTTTCCATCAGCTGGTCTTTCCAAGGCCCACATCCTGCAGCAGAACACCAAAAATGATATGTACATAGGGCGTTCGCACGCCAAGTTCAGTGCAGCTAAGCAACTGAAACGAAAAGACATAGCACAACTAAAAAAAAATGTGGGCGTTGCGTGAACTTGAATCCACAGTTTACGGAACCTGCAGGAGATGCTACGACATAGCACATTGAAAAAGGTAAGACGAACAAACACTAATGCTGGTAATGAACTACTGAGAAGTGAATTTTCGGAAGAATAAAAGATTGCGGATCGTATATGTGAAGTGAAGCAGAACTGGAAATGTAGGCACCAGTGCTGGTTCACTGACGATATGTGCTACAATTTGAACAAACCAACTAACCACCACGGCTTCTAAAATAAAGTACAGGACTGAAAAACGTTTGTTTCCTTAAAACTGCCGGAGCTACGCACACAACGATATGCATTCTGCCACATGTATACTACAACGGCTTCTTCTCTACTAAAATATTTCCTACGCGATAGTGGAATGATCATCGGACACAGTCGCGGAGCGGTGTCTTTGCATTTATGTTTAAACAACTGAACCGATAACAGATTTTCGCGCCGAATCTCCCATAAGCTCCAATGCAAAAAAAAAAGTAACGTCTCGCGCAATCTTATGCTGCCTCGAATAGTCTGCTTCGGGTGCTAATGCCCGCAGCATGAACAACTGGAGCCAGTCATGCTTGGATACATTGGCCACGTTTTATTGATAGCGCGGCGGCAACTTCACGAGAACCGCAACAGCGTAATATGCTTCCATGCAGAAACTGGTAACTCACCCTTATTTTTTGTCCTGTTGCTTTCAGAAAGCTTTCAGCAGCACATGGTCTTGAAGTTAAACAAAGCTGCCCATCGGCAGTTCCATGCGTTGCAACCTTCGAAGTAAATCCGGCTCGATCACAGTACACACACGGACAAAATCATTCCATAATAACCACGATTAACAACTGCAACGTGAACCGCAAATTAAGCACAAGGAAACAATGAGCAGCAGACAAGTGCGGGCGCAAATTTTCTTATTTCTCAGCCATGCGCCATGCTCAGCTGCTGGGGTGCGATCGTTGCCAGACCTCAAACACAGCTCCCGCTTGATCAATCAGTCGAACGCTAACAGTGGCAGTGCTGCCGAGCTAAATTTGTGCATTGCGCCGTGTTGTCATCTGATAACGAAGCCAAATTAACGGAAACACATATCTGTCTTAAATAATTGGGCTTTTGCTAAGCGCATTTAAGAATAGCCTCGATATCAGACGCTTTTCTCGGTCGGTGAACTTCACTCGAGTAAAGGGCGCATTTTCAAGGCGTTCCTTGGCGAAGGAAAAGTGAAGTAGTGTTCATGAAACGCAACGGCGCCTTGAGTGAAGGAACGCTCGTCGCCTCGACTTGGCTGAGTCGAGGAGAAGCGCTGAGTGAAGGCGTGTTTAAGAATACGGGGGTGAGACTATCGTGCTAGGCGACCTGAAAAATCCCTGAAGTTTGCGAGCCAACACACCGCGTGGTGGTCGCTTACCACATTGAAGTGCCTGCTGTATATTGTCACGTAGCAGTGACGTTGAAGAAAACAGTGATAAAAGTGTGAATTACGAAGCTGATTCTTTATTGGGCGATCCTGTGCCCAGCAAAAAAACAAACTCACTTTACAACAAGAGTCGTGAGCAAAAACCTCGGTCGTCGATAAACACTGATCAGCGGCGAAACGTGTCGGCTTTTATACACGAGTCATCGAATGTTCCAGATTATTCCCTGGTGCCCGCGTGTCTTCCAGAAAGTTCTAGACAATTCGCGTCGGTCATACAATCAGATAACATAAGCGTCGGTGAAAACAGGGGTGCTATTTTGTAGCTATGACTTTCAAAGTCACAATGCCTTTTCGCGCGCCGTCACCGCTTTTGCCAATGGTGTGTACGTATCCACGACGTTTTTTGAATAGTCCAATCAGCAACTCCCTCCGTTGGGCAGATGTTTCTTTTGTGGTCTCTTCTTTTTTTTTTGCGGGGCTGTATAGCAAATTTGTTTTTTGAAAAGATATCTTATAAAAGCGCACGTCCATTCTTCGTAAAGCAAATTTGTTTTATAATTTTACAACGTGAAAGCGGCTGTTGCATAAAGAAAATCAAACGTAAGTGCTCCTGTTTTTGAAGCCATAGTCACATATTTGTCGAATGTACATCCAATTGATGCCGTCGAGCTCACGCAAAATGGCGGCTTCTGTTGGAGCCGAGCAGCTGAATGTCGCATCACCGAGCGTTTACGCTAGTCCGTAATGTTCCACAAGGGATTTCGGCACACGACTGTGTACTTTCGTCTGAGAAGAAATTCAGACGCGGCTTCCGGGATTCTTGAGATAGAAGAAAGAGGTGAGTAAATATTTATTTACTTTTAATACTGCTGCTCTCCTTCGAGAGTGTGGCAGTTGGGCAGTACAATAATTCTTCTGTACAGTGCAGTCAAACAAAAATGCAGGTTATACAAAAAGGATATATACAGTGCAAGTTATACAATCTATACAATACTTCGATATTAAGGTCGAACGGAATAGTATTAAGGAAGAAAAAAGAAAAAAAGGACATAAAGCTTTACGAAAGATGGCCAAGGAAAATAACCATAGCACAGGTATCACAAGGGGCAAATCATGAAACAGAACCTAAATTTAAGCATCGAACGTTGACAATCAGTATGACAAACAAATAAACTGCCGTAAATGAGCAGGTTTACTGAAATTTCCTACCGAACAAAGAAATCTGTGCCGATGCCACTGCATGCATAGGTACTCTTACGCACACGCAGATTTTTCTATGTGTGAGGTAAATTCAGATAATGATTCGATGTTGGTGATAGAAGCGTCAAGTTGGTTCCATTCTGCTATTACGATCGGAAGAAAGAATACTTAAACGTGTCATTTTTACATACGTATTCTTTCAATGTTTGCGCATGCTTATTACGTGTAGGTCGAGCCTGGGAAAATGAAATGTATTTGGAGGTATCTATCCTATAGTTAATTTTTAGCAGTTGAAACAAGAATTTTAAGCGAGCGTGTTTCGCTCTTGTGGATAGTGTTAGCAAACCGGAATGGGTTAAAAGATTTGTTGGCGAGTCTGTACGTTTATATTTGTTATGGATGAACCTCACAGCTTTCCTTTGTACTGATTCTAGCTTGCTTATGTTAGTCAGTGTATGCGGAAACCAGACTGTGTTAGCGTATTCGAGAACAGGCCTTACAAATGATGTGTAGGCTAGCAGCTTCGTTGACGTGGTTGCGAGCGCCAGGCTTCGTTTTAAGAAACATAGTTTGCGCAGCGCCTTTGAGATTATGTTACTGATATGTTTGTCCCACTTGAGCTGTGAGGTTAATGTAACGCCTAGATATTTATGTTCTTCAACCTTGTTAAGTGGAGTGCCGTTAATTGCGTATGTAAAGTCGGATGATGCCGCTTTCCTGGTTACAGTCATGATCGCGGACTTTTGTACATTGATTTTCATCTGCCATTTAGAGCAACAATTACCTATGTCAGCTAGAGAATCATTCAGTTCAATATGATCATTGTAATGATTAATTTCTCTGTAAATGACGCAGTCGTCCGCGAATAGCTTTATATTGCACTTGACGTTAGCTGTGATATCGTTAATATAGAGTAGGAAAAGCAATGGTCCCAGAACAGACCGTTGAGGCACTCCGGATGTTACTGCGACTGTGTTGGAAGGCGTCTTTTCGTAAACGAAAAATTGCGAGCGGTTACTTAAGAAGCCTTTTATTCAAGCAGAAAGTTCTCCTGTACCAAAAAAATTTTCAACTTTAGCTATTAATTTTCTGTGACACACACAGTCAAAAAAGCCTTCGACAAATTGAGTAGAATCAAATCAGTTTGACCGCGGTTATTAACTGTAAGAGCAAGATCGTGGACCAGTTCTGTTAGTTGAGTTACCGTCGACAAACCACTGCGAAAACCATGTTGGTTGGGAGAGAAAAAATTGATGCGCTCGAGGAATACCGTCATGTGCTTTAAGATTATGTGTTCGAGAAGTTTACATGAAGTGCTGGTTAGTGAAATGAGTCTGAAATATGAAGGTAATCCTGTGTCACCTCCTTTGTGGATCACAATTACCTTTGCAATTTTCCAATCACGAGGTAATTGTGAAGTCGTGGGCGATTTCCTAAAAATTAGGCCAAGATATTTACTACACCACTCTGCATATCTTTTGAGGAAAGTATTAGGTATATCATCGGGGCCACTACCTTTCTTGGGGTCAAGTTGAAGCAGTAGATTGAAAATACCAGCGTCCGTAATGTCTAGCTTATCGATTTTCGTGTAATCTTTCGTTAGAATTGCACGAATAATATTATCATCTATAGTGAACACTGACCGAAAAAAAAATCGTTAAATGTGTTAGAAGTAGCAGTTTTTTCTTCGGGTAGGAGATCCGATGTAACAGTTTTACTGGCACGAAAGTAATTCCAGAACTTCTGGGGATTATTAACAAGAAAATTAGGTAATGTTACATCGAAATAGCCCGTTTGGCCTGCTTAGCTTTAAGTTTGAATTCCGCGATGGCATCCGGTAATTTCTGAATTCTGGATTCGCCCCCACCTTTTGTTTTTATAGCCCTACGTAACCTTTTCAAACGTCGCTTTGCTTGAATTACTTCTCGCGTGATCCACGGATTATTTTTTGTAGGGCGCTTTGTTTTTGTAGGTACGTAATGAGTGATGCAGTAAAGTACAATCGATTTGAAGTGAAACCAAAGGGAATCTACATCTACTGAAGGATCGGAATCCGTTTCTAAAAAATGATGAAATTCATGAGCGAGGTGCGTTAGTATACTATCGTCATCGGCTTTTTCGAAGTCTGTTACTACAGATACAAAAGAATGAGTGGTGATGGTGTCACCAAGAGGTACGATGCACACTGGTACGTCATGATCAGATATACCATGGATTACATCAGGTTTTATACGGTTTATGTCGAAGTGATTACTGAAAAAGATGAGATCAAGTATATTCCGAGTAGTTCCCTGTGAGAGGGTTGGGCGTCAAACGACCTGATGAAGATTGAAGCTTAGCATGAGGTCAAACAAAACATACGAAGCTGTTGATGAGTAGTACATAGCATTCCAGTTAATGTCTGGCAGATTAAAGTCACCCATGAGGACAACGCGTGAACCACACACGTGACGTTCCATGTAATCATGAATGACACTGATAGAAGCGTCACCACAGTTTGGGCTCCGATAAACACAACCTATAAATATGCTCGTACCGTCACAAAGTAGTTTGCAAAAAATTGCTTCTGCGCTTTGTACTTCTGGAAGAGCTACAAAGGAAAGCTCTTTTTTTATCAATAACGCCACTTCACCGCCACGTGTGGGGCGGCCTTTCGGATGACATAATAGTTGGGCGGTGCAAACTCGTGATCAAAAACGTCAGGCCAGGTTTCTGTGATGAGGTTCATGATCAATAATAAGGTGAGGTGAGGTTCTTGATCAATAATAAAATTTTCAAGTGATTCAGGCTTGTTGATTACGCTTCTTGCATTCACCGTAAGGAGTGTTAGTTCGCCGATTTTGCAGTGCGACGAGTAATAGCTCCCTTTTTTGTTTGGTCGTTGGGTATGTTCACCGTCTTAAGCTTCTTAAGTTGGGTAAGTTCACCGTCTTAAGCTTAAGAATTACAGGCCTAACTTTGTTTGGCGCTGCTCTACCAATCCGATGTATACGTTCGATTGCTATCGGTTTTAATTCTAGGGTGTCTACAATGACGTTTTTGTTTACTTTGTTTCCAAGTATCAAGGGTGTCTCTCCCTCTACCTCCGGTAAGCCATATATTAGCAGGTTAGTTCGCCTGCTACGATTCTCTAGATCGTCGATTTTTTCTTGCGTGGATTTGATAAGAATATTCATATGTGCTATTTGTTCTTGACAACAGCCGACCTTTTCTTCTAGACTTGTCAGCAAGTCTAGCTTCCTGTCTATTTTAGCCAGACGACTTTCTTTAATCTCTTTTATATCCGCAGCTATCTCTTTTAATTGTTGGCTGATTTCAGGGCCTGGATTCGTCTCAATGTCTCCGCCAAGCAATAGGAGTTTAAGTATAGGCACCGCATGCTCAATCATAACAGCACATAGCCGTGGGCACGGCAGGACAACTAAGAAAGGGTCGTTTGAACGGATACACTTTCCATATCTCTTCCTCACCTGTAGGACGAAGATAAACGGATTATTGGATGACCGCATTCCGTGAGTGCCGCCGTGCCCAATGGCTCCGCCTTGCTTGAGATGGTCTTTTATAGCTGGGTTGAGTGGCGGCGCTGAGCACAGGCTATGCGCATAGTTTATGCGCCCAGCGTCCGCGCAGATAGACGACGAATGATGCAGCGTGGGATCCCATGACTTGATCGGCCCGGAATGTCGGGCGCTGATACAGGAGACATTGACGCCACATGTTGTTCCGGCTTGTCCTGGTGGCTGGAAACTCGGACCGGCGTGGAGCAGCAGTTCGAGAACAAGCTGTAGGACGAAGATAAACGGATTATTGGATGACCGCATTCCGTGAGTGCCGCCGTGCCCAATCAAATATGCATTGTGTAGACATATTGTGTGTACACATATTCTCGTGTAGTGCTTGCAATGTTGTGTGGTTTTCGCTCCATGTATTGAATGACCTGTGATCCTTTCTTTTTTAGGAAGAGCCAACAAGAATTATTCATAGCAGTGCAGAACATAGTGTATCGAGAACTGTCAAGACACCGCCACGACAGAACAATAGCTTCGTCAAAGTGATCGCACCAACGGTAACTCTTCCTCGGTCAGGCGCCCCTGCACTGACGGTTCCGCTCCGAGAAAGAAGCTGCTAGAACGGTAAATGTGAGTAGCGACGTTAAGTTCTTTTACATTAATGGTATAAAATGTAAAACAGAGTAATCAAATCGAAGTGAGTGTTTTATGCAGGCGATAAGTTTAGACAAAATGTTTGCTTTACTGTGTTGCGGTCGGGCTGAAGTTCTTGTTTTTAGAAAGGATCCAAAATGTCGGCGAAAGGCCCACGCGTGTCGTAGGAACAGGCCGCTTTTCTGTTTCACTTTATCGAGCAGCAACCATACCTGCTTCTACTAAGTTCTCGCCACGTATGAGTGCTGCTCGAAAAAACGAGCTAGGGGAGGAGGTAGTGGCCCTTCTACATGAACAGCGGCAAAGACAAGCCTCTGGCGAAGTCACTGGGCCAGCATGTGCTGACCTCTGTATTAATTGTGTCAATCAGTAAACAAGCGTAGTGCTGTTATGTACATTTACAAATTTACATGTAGTGCTGTGATGATCATTTCTTGTACACATTTGCAGGATATAACTGGCAATACCTAGGCACTTATGTGGCTAAAAGAAAAAAAGTCAAGTTCAAGTAGCCATGTAATGCATTTTGATGGGCCACAAATATATTTTCGGTGTCTCAATATAGAGTGACAATAGCATTATTGCAGTAACTCCAAAGCCTGCGAATGCAGACCAATACAACAACATACCAAGGCCTTGTTGCTGAGCTTCTGTTAGGAAATTTTATTTTCTTGCAAACAGCACCATAAGGCACAGATGGCTGGCGTGCGGCAGCTGACAGAGGAAGTGCGCAGCCTGTGGGACATACAGCAGCAGTGCCTCGAGGAGGAGGGGCGGTCTCAGGGGACGAATCAACACCTCCTGGAGCTGTTGCTGGCTGCACTTGCTCATGGTGCAAGCCAAGCCCCTCACCCCTTTCAGGCCCCTCATTAAATGTAAAGAAGCATAGGCAAGGAATTTTTCATCACATTTTTTAATCGCTTTAAAAAATTCGCTGATGTAGTAATGATGATATGTAGTCAGACTATTGCTGGTTTGCCACAATTGATTGCTTATGTCACCCTTTAATGCAACCACAAATAGCATAGCAGATGCAGCATGATTTTGTGCCTGAATTGATACTGCAGCAATAGGCGTGTCCACACCGTCGGGCTCACCTGCACAAGTTCCAGAAAGCCTGGTGGTGCGAGCATTCTGATTGTGGCATTGAAATTTCGAGGTGCCTGATTGCTGTCATGTCAATGTGCACATGAGGCCACACCACAATTTCATCCTGTCTCACCAAATAGTGGCGATCACTTCTTGAGAGGCGGGATAATTCGGACCTTAATATAACAATGAAAGCAACCTATGAACACACACAAATGTGATGAAAATTTCTTGCCTATGCTCCTTCATTTCATTTGTATATTTGTGAATATCAAAGTACAATTTTTTTCCGTAACACCACGACAGCATGTTCCTTTCACATGTGGTGATGTGCTTACACATCTGGCTGTGATAAATATGGTTCTGTTGGTGCGTGATAATTTATGCACCTGTACATTCTTTTCTGGTACAGTTTAAACTGGGTGCTATTTCTGTGTAACTAGGGATCGCACAGTAGTTTTATGAAACAATGCGTGCCGTTACTTGTGATATTTTAGATGCAAGTGCAAGGGGGTGTGATATATGCTGCATGTTTCTACTACTGCAGCCTGATGATTTTCACAGTTCTTTAATGTAATTGCTATTGCATGTGATGTGGGCATAAACACGTTTTACTTTAAAAAGGGCTGTAGGTTGAAGAATAAAGAAAGTTGCAGTTTTGTTTAATGCTTTTATTTACATCTCACTGCTACATTTGCAGTGCTAGCTTGCAGTATAAAAATATTACTGTGTAACATTTCAGTTATTGACTCTACTGTTTACAAGTGAGGGAACTTGGCTGAAATCTACGTGAACACACTTCACGGCAGCCACACCGCTTGACATGTTGGGTGACCAGTTGACAGCATTTTCATGCAATTTTGCGGTTGTTGCGAGA
This sequence comes from Dermacentor silvarum, assembly GCF_013339745.2. Classification (NCBI taxonomy): domain Eukaryota; kingdom Metazoa; phylum Arthropoda; class Arachnida; order Ixodida; family Ixodidae; genus Dermacentor; species Dermacentor silvarum. Next base: position 106,439,349 of record NC_051160.1, on the reverse strand, counting down.
GAAAAGGGCGCAGGACCTAGGTGTGCGTGTAACGGCACATTCGATGGAGCAGAAGGTGCGATGTGCACTGTGCATTTTGGCTTTTGTGAGCTTCACTGCCCGAGAAGAAAGCGAAATGAACGCTAATGTCCTTCCTTACATAAGGGGAGCGGAGAACTGTCAGAGATACTAGTAAGAAAAAAAGGCTACAAAAAAAAAACTGCACGCTACATCCATGGCACACAGGGCATCAACATGACGACAGCAGCAGCAAGCGAATGTCAAACGCACTTTTAGAAGCCACTTAATTTTAGTTTGCTTTCAATCTTATGTTACCACAATATAGTCTGTTTTACTTATTATAAATGTAAGGTCTACATAACCCTCGACTACACAACTTTTACATTTCTCTACAAATCGTTAATGCTTTGCATTACGTAGGCATCAACTATAACTGAATTATGTAAAATGTTTTGTCAGCAATTTCACAGCATTAAATGCAATTATTTCGTAATTGTTAGACCACCACATCTCGCTGATACTACAACAGCGTGTATGCAACTAGCGATGCTCACAATGCTGTTGACGTTGCAAATGCAGCCACGCACTCTTCAAGTAATGCATGTGCTGCGCACGGGTTGTGTCGAACATGCCGATTACACTGTCTCGGACAGCCCGCCCTCTCAGAAAATTCAATCGAGACCCGCTGTTTTGGGGCACACCATGTGGTATGGGGCCGCCGTTGTTATCGAGCTCGCTACTACTACTGCTGGTGCTGCTGTCATCATCACTTTCATCATTGTCGTCTTTGTCGCCTTCAGACAGCCGAAGGTTGTGTGTGCAACACAGCACATGCAGCGACAATGTTGGCCGCACGTTCTGGCTCGTAGAGGAAGGTGCCGTACCGCTGCAAACAGCGGAAACGGCTCATCAAGAGCCCAATACACCTCTCCACTACGGAACGCAAGGTGGCATGTGCTGTGTTGTACTTCCCCTCGGCTGTTTGCATAGGAGGATGGCCGGGAACCGGGGTCAGGAGCCACGGATCCAAGGGGTAGCCGCTGTCACCTGCATGAAAATGGAAATGGTGCACTGAGTACTGCTCTGACGAGAGGCAAGTTGACAACTGAAGAAAGTTACAGCATCATTCAACAAAGGTAGGGTTCAGACGTCGCAGACCTCACGCTGTTGTGAGTCCCAAGTAAGAGCACGAGTTGGGCATGTCCACCACGACACAAACTGTTAACCAAATTACAAGCGTACTACGCGGTGCCCCCCTGAAGATGAAGAAATCAACACTTACTGGTGCTACCAATGATAAAGTAGTAGCACTAATACGTGTTGCTTTCTTCTGCTCCTGGCAGGTACTTGGTAATATGGTTGTAACTTAAAACTTTTAAAATTGTCAGTGCTAGCACTAATTGGTTTGATTTTTTCTACTTAGGCAAGCACTTACTCGTGTGCATGTTGTTTAGTTATAAATTTGTGTTGAGGCGGACATGACGTTCTATTCGCTAATGAATTGTGATTACGACAAAAAATGATGTCTTACCGATGAGGTATACACCGGGATTCGCGATGCGTCCCGCCTGGAACCACCGGCGCAGCCATGTTGTCCGCCAGACAAATGAGTCATGATCTGACCCCGGTCGCACGGGATACACGGTCAGGATCCTCATGTCCGCGTCGCAGATCTGCGGAAAATGTGAACTGATAAAGTCCTCGTTGACAAGTGCAACAGAACTGTCAAAAGAATGAGCCGCACTAGAGAACATGACGTATACTTACGAACAAGCAGTTTTCGGAGTGGTAGCTCTTCCGAGACGTGAATGCAGTATTGCGCCTACCCTTGGGTGCAATAATGGCAATGAGGCCACCGTCCGTGCATCCGATTACGCCGGGAATAGCGCCGCGCCGAAGCAAACCCTCCTTTACGGCTGCCTTTTTTTCGGACTTCTTCGGAAAATGGTCACACTTGTTGCGGACCCCTGCGTTTACGACAGCCTCGGCCAGGCATCGCACGCACTCGCTCCCGGTGGACTGCGACACCCGCCGGATCGTCTCCTGGCTCCCTACGGACGCTTGCTCCCGGTGACAAAGAAGCGCAGCGCGCACAACACCTTTTGCTCCACCGACAGTCTCGTCGCTAGCTCCGCTTCTAGTTCCCCCGCCAGTTCCTCGCACAAGAACCGCACCGTTTCCTTCGAGAGAGGAAAATGCCGTCGAAAATGGTCATCCGGCATGTCAAACGCGTCATGTCACACGGCATGTCAAACGCAAGCTGTCGACCTTCTTCGGCGCGCTGTAAGTAGGTTGCAACGTCGAGATTGTCTTTTGTCGGTGACGTCCATTAGCATGGCGTCAAGCGTCGGTGCCGCTTTTCTTCCGTAGACCAGGTTGAACGGCGCCATGTGCGTCGTTTCTTGAACGGCCTTGTTGTATGCGAAGATGACGTAAGGAATGATGGCATCCCACGTCCTGTGTTCGACGTCACCGTACAGATAAAATCACACTTGTCTAGAGCAGTCGAGCGGCCAGCTGCGGACTGCAGAAGCGCAGCTTACCGGCAGTCGCTGGGTTGGAGATATGTTGGATGCAAGCGCGAAAAGCCTGCATGCGGCATGGCTTCTCGCGGCCATTTCTGTTATCGGCCTGTACATTTTTTCAAGAACGTGGGTGGGCGGGATCTGCGCTTATTCGCTGCCTGCTTCGTCGCGTGCAGCCGGCGCCGCAGCTGATAGAGCAAAAAATGAATCACGATTCCCCTAATAGATTCGTATCTTTTTGAAGCTTAAGCTATTCATTTTTGCTTTATAACTTACGAAAAAGCACAGCAACTTGAGAAGACGCTTAACGCAACCTATAGAATAAATGGTAATACGCCAGAAACAGTAAGGAGAAGCTTAACTTTATGGGACGCGCAATAAATGCATGCAGTTGTTCATCTTGGAAGGGTGTTTATCGAACGACGCCGGGTAGCAGGCAGATAGCAGGCACAAGGAAGAACAGCCCAGCTCTGGCATCAATAATGCAAGCCATGTTTTCTTTCTCTTTTTTAGAAGTTATCGCATATGGGCACACAATGAAAGTCAATGATATTGTACCTTACGGAGCTTTGAGAACACCAATTTGGGAATATAACTCTGCGATAATACTGAGCGAAGGTATGAAGTAACAGCGCGTAATGAACAAGGACGAGAAAGGAACGAAGACCACAGGACAAGCGCTGAAAGGAACGAAGACCACAGGACAAGCGCTGGTCTTCGTTCCTTTCTCGTCCTTGTTCATTACGCGCTGTTACTTCATACCTTCGCTCAACTATGAACCAACTAGCCCTCATCAAGTTGTTACTAATGCGATAATACTACTACGCTTTGCAACAATTTCAAATAGGTTATTCATCGTATAAGCGAAATTCGTCCTCTTGAGATGCTCTAAAATACGCATTTTGTAAAACAAAGATATGTGTAATGGTGCAGCGAGATGCTTAACATTTCACATAATTTGTAATTGTTCTAGACTTTCTATAATTAAATAATTTCAATTTTCTGGAGGCCCTGATCCTAAATTTTTTTCTATACCGCAAAGTCAGCAGGATAGTACTTTCGTTTCTTAATACTTAATGTCTAACTTGATTAAAGCATCCTGGTGTTACAGAGCGCTGAATGGGGAAGACGAAGTTCACCCTCAGGTGAAGATTTCTACTAACGTAGCATTAATAAAGACGGTAATCAATTTGCTATCTTGAAAGTGTATCGGGCTGCTACTTCAACGAATGAAATGAATAGTTCAGCAGACATATGTGAGGTGTTGTTTCAAGCGGGTGTGGCACACATGTTTTATTGAATGCCTTATGAGAAAAAATAAACAAAAGTAGAATAACACGTTAATCCAATTTGGTGAAGCAAAAATAAAGGTATGAGTGCACCACTGCAACGCATGCACTCAATAATCGATCGGTCCTCCTCGCCATTCGGTCACAGAGGCGATCCTCCTTGGTAGGGAATCATAGAGCGAATCCGCGTAATGAGGAAGTTGACGATTTCGCTCCCAATCCTCTTGAATAGCTGCCCAGAGTGCTTCAGGTGTAGCAGTCGTTAACCCGGTCCTTCTGCTCAATTTGTTTTTCATTAGGCCCCAAACATTCTCAATTATGTGGAGGTCCGGGCTTCGCGCCGGCCATTCAAATGTGGGGACGCCTAGGTTATCAAGCAATTCTTTGACGCGCCTGGCAGTGTGCACCGACGCCCCATCTTGCTGAAGCCAAAAAAGGCTATCAAGAAATGGCCCATCAAGCACGTAGGGCACCAATGTATATTGTAGGATGACCATGTAGTCATCGGACGTCATTCGGCCTGTTAAACGGTGAAGTTGTCCGAGGCCTATGTAGCTGACCGCACCCCTCACATGGACGGATGTGCGGCCACTGGAGCGGACATTCCATATGTATCGATCATCGAACCTGCAGCACAAATGTTAAAATCCTCTTTAACGAAACACGGTGACGAGCACACAAATTAGTCGAACCCTGTCGGCAGCGAGCAGAGTAAACGAGGCTTTTATGCTTACACTGATGAAACGAACTGAATGTGGCGCTATGGGCTGCACTTCCCTGGCTGCTTGTGTAGCTTTCACATCTGTAGCCCGAAGTGAACGCCTTTAAAGCTTTCACATTGTAATGTGAGGAGCTGGTCTGGCTGTATTCCAAGCAATCAAGTCACACTACTTCGTATACAGGTTGCGGCTTATGCCATGTGAATAGGCCAGACGTAATTTGATAAACGGAGAACGGAGCACCTTGTCAGCGGCTAATAAGGGTGCATAATATACACAACGCTTGGACGTAGGCGAAAGAATAAGAAGCCGACGGGAAACTGCAAATGGCAATGCACCACATTCGAGCGAGTAAAAGATACAAGAAAATTATTATAGGTTTACTTATATCGTACTGCTAATAGCCAAAATTTCACGGCTGGATCGTGTAGAAATAAAACACACACAAAAAAACGAGCTCATCAAGGATAGAAGCACGTACTGAAATTTTCGCCAACATACCGACACCTTTCGGGCCGCCAGACCCTTCTGTGAACGTCCCACCGGGTGCAAAAAGACGCTTCGTCGGTGAAGACAACGGCGCGCCAGTTGTCGGGATTCCAGGACTCGCTTGTCGAGGCCAATTCAAGACGAGCCCATTCACGCAACCCTGCTGTGAATGCCAGCTTCGTGGAGTCTCCGTCTTATTGTTGCCAGGCTGACACTTGTCAGGGCGAGCTCATCCCTGATCTCCTTCCCGTTTAGAAAGGGGTCTGCTGCTGATGCGGCCACAATCAGTAGGTCTTCCTCAGGCGACGTGGCCCTTTCAGGGCGACCACGTCGAGCGTCTTCGATGCGACCTGTTTCACGGTACGCCTTTAAGACTCTGCTCACAGTTTCCATTGGGCGTCCTGTCACATCACAAATAGCTCTATGGGTCATTTTACGCCCCATTATTGCGATCGCTAGCCGCTCTTCCTTCGTTAGCCGTGGAGCCATCGCGAAAAATGGGTTTTACTTCGCGTCACTCGTCGTTTGCGTCTATCACTTCATGTGCCAATTGGCGTTGACGTCACCATTCACCGAGACGCCGATGAATCATTGCCATTTTTATCTTGAATCATGTGTAGTTCTCAGAGCCAGTGCATGCATTCCGTTGCACATCCACGCGTATCACGGACAGCGGTCGTTGCACAAGCGACAGCAAGCAAACAACAACAAAAAAGGAGGAAAAATAAAGTAAGATAACTGACTATCTCTTATGACCAAATTTACAGGCTGACATCGCAGATAGGCCGCAAGTGCACATGCCGCGTGCAGGCTTTTGGCGCTTGCATCCAACATATCTCGAACCCAGCTACTGCCGGTACGCGGTGCTGTTGCAGCCCGCAACCGGCCGCTCGACTGCTCTAGACAAGTGTGATTCTATCTGTACGTACATTACCAGCATGTCGGCGATGGCACTGGACGCGACGCTTTGACGGTGAATCCCCGCACTCCCATCGCGCGGTACTGCCAGCGGTGGTAGGTGAGGCTGGCTTCTCCACAGTGGTAGCAGAGTGAGCGGTTATCAGGGGTGCGCCAAACGTCGGTCGTCCTCGCGCCGTAGCACTGACCGACAGGGAGGTGCGATGGCGTCGGCGGTGGTGGTGGTGGCTGGCGAAGGAATGGCGGCGCCGTAGGGTCCTGGCGCTGGCACGGAGGGGCCATATCCCGGCGTGCGGCAGCGACGTAGTTCATTGCTTCCGGCTGAGGCTGCGTTGGTTCGGGAAGTCCGAGCGATTGCCGCATTTCCTCCCTCACGATATCGGCGATGGAAGTAACTTGAGGCTGCGACAATGATCGCCCTTGATGGTCTCTCGCAGTCGTTGGAGGAAAGTCCTTGGACTTCGGCGTAGTGTGGTGTCGAGCGGCGGTTGTATTGCCGATTGCGCATGTCGAGCGTCTTCTAAATGGTTGTGGCATAGCAGTGATGTTGAAGAAAACAGTGCTAAAACAGCGAATGACGAAGCTGATACTTTATTGTGCGATTATGTGCCCAGCCAAAAAACTAACTGTGATGATGTGGATAGTGGCGTGCGGTGGCGAGAAGACCTGCTTGGAATGATGATTGTGTTGTGGCTACAAGAAGAGGATTGGTGATAATGGTAATGGAAGACGACGACACGTGCCACGAACGAAGAAGCGACAGGAGAGCACGCAGAGCGTGAAAGCGGGCGGCCGCCTCGAACGTAAGCTTGCAAAACCACGGCTCCAGGCTCGGGTACCGGCGACCGGGTATCCTGGTACTGTGCGGACCATGATCCAGTTCATGGCTGGGTTTTCCTGAGCACCGGCGGCCTGCTGTGATAGCGGCCTGGTCCAGTGCTTCCTGCTGGCCACGGGGATGCCTGAGATACCTGTCCGCCGACCGAGCCTGCCGTTCTAGCAGCCGATGCGTTGCAGGTCAAGCGTTACTGGCCAGCTACAGCAGTGGCCTGGTGTCCTACCGGCCTGCTGTTTTCTCCTGCTTCCACGTCGCGACAAGGAGCGGCGTGGTGCGACAAGGTGCGGGGCGACAGCAGCGACGTAGCCGCAACGACGATTCACCGTCACAACCACCGTCACGGGCACCGCAACGACGATGCACACGGGCGAGTGTTGACGCATGAGTGCTAGGCACGTATTTTAAATGGAAGGACAACTTCCGAACTATAGCCCACGTACATGTGTATGTAAATGGTCTGTATCGTGTTAGCGTGTCTGTTTAAAGTCTGTGTTTCGCGTAGCAAGCTCCCGTCTGCCGTGTCATTATTAAAAGGATCCTGGGCCCAACGGAAACACCGGCAAGTTAGTCGTCGTTTCCCATCACACGAACTGACTTTACAACAAGAGCGGCAAACACAATCGTCGCTCGTCGGTAAAACCTGATCAGCGGCGAAACGCGTCGGTTTTTATACATGAGTCATCAAACGTTCCAGAGTAATGCTTGGTGCCGGCGTGTCTTCCAGAAAGTACTGCGCTTATCTCATCGCTCGTACAATCAGATTACATAAGCTTCCGTGACAATAGACAACGGATAGAAGCATAGGGCGCTATAACGTAAAATGATTCCAAACTCCTGACGTCAAATTTACGTAACCACCAACGAAAGCACCGGGCGTTGACCCGCTGCGTTGTCGCAACAACCCAATCAAACACTCTCCTCCTTTATAGGAGGTCACCTTTGTTCGCTTTCAAAACCAATAACATTGTCTACACTCAGCGGTCCTTCTTATCTAATTGGCTGACAAGCGGCGAGGAGCACGCTCTAGTGGGGAGGGTTTCGATGGGGCCGAGCCAGCGCAGTGAAAATAGATAGCCGCATGAAGCGGGTGGTGCCGGCTTCTCCGATTGGTCCGCTTCGCGTTGCTCAGCTTACGGTCGCTGGTCGAAAATCGCGACGGCGTGCAACGGAAGGATAAGAATGCCACTAAAACGGATCCTCAGCAAGGAAGAGTTGGCAGAGCGATGTCGTATACGTGCCGAAAGGGCTCGATAACGGTTTACTGCCACGCAAAAAGGTTTATCATGCGCAAATAAATACATGCTCACCGGCAGGTGCGAGTAGCGAGGGCCTGAGCAATCGGTGGGCAGCCATCTTCTATTCCTTTCGGAACGGGGCAGTTTGTGGCTATTCAGAAAATTTGTTCGGCATATTAATGCATTTTTTTCGCGTACCCATCACTTTGACGTGGTGAGTTTTCGCGGTGTTGTGAGGTCGCGTGACAGACAGGCGAAGTGGGCGTAGCCAGAAAACATTGGACCAATAGCAGAGGGCTAATGGTGAAAAGGCGTCGAATCAGGAATAATTATTTTTCTTTTGCGCGGCTTAATCATGCATAGTCAGTCTGTTGGAGTGCATACGGCAGGCATTACCAAATCCTGACTGGGAGCTTACCACTGTCGTTGAAAAGAAAAGTGTACAATCACTGCGTTCTACCGGTGCTAACATATGGCGCAGAAACTTGGAGGTTAACAAAGAAGCTCGAGAACAAGTTAAGGACCGCACAAAGAGCGATGGAACGAAATATCTTAGGACTAACGTTAAGAGACAGGAAGAAAGCAGTGTGGATCAGAGAACAAACTGGGATAGCCGATATTCTAGTTGACATTAAGCGGAAGAAATGGACCTGGGCAGGCCATGTAATGCGTAGGATGGATAACCGGTGGACCATTAGGGTTACAGAATGGATACCAAGAGAAGAGAAGCGCAGTCGAGGTCCGCAGAAAACCAGATGGGATGATGAAGTTAGGAAATTTGCAGGCGCAAGTTGGAATACGCTAGCGCAAGACAGGGGTAATTGGAGATCGCAGAGAGAGGCCTTCGTCCTGCAGTGGACATAGAATATAGGCTGATGATGATGATGATGATGAATCAGTGTGTACACGTTATATCAGATGGGGAGCTATCGCGGTTTTCGTGACGTCGCGTGACAGATAGGAGAAGGTGGGAGTGGCCCGAAAATGTTTTGACCAATCGGGGAGGCTGATTGCAGAAATTGGAATCAAGACAGTTTGGAATCATTTTATGTTATAGCGCCCATAGATAACCTTCCAGAAACTTCCGATACATGCAGGCGCGTCCTGCGCCGAGCGATAACGTTTAACATTTCTTAGCCGGTGAAAAGCGTTCACCGGTGAAAGATACACAAGTACTACACGTGCCAATATGCAAGGCAGAAATCTTGCCGTAGCCCAAATGACCGCAAGGCACTCTTTATCTGTCGTACAATATTTTGCTTCCGCTTTTGACAGTGACCGGCTAGCATAAGCTATTATGCTTTCAACTCCGTCCTTTCAACTAGCACGGCATCGAATCCTACGCAAACGGCGTCGGTGTGGATTTCCGTCTAGGCATCTTCGCGGAAGTATGAAAGCACCCTTGGTGACTGCAGCAGTCGTTTCAGCCCCTCCGGTGCGTCATCTCGCCGTGTTTCCCATTTAAAGTCGACCTCGGCTTTCGTGAGATGAGTTATGGGTTCCGCATTGCTTGAAAAGTATCTTACCAAGGGCCTGTAATACACACACAGGCCAAGGAATCTGCGGATTGCCTTTTTGTCGACGAACTGCGGAAACTTAGCCATGACAGCTGTCTTCTGCGGGTTGAGATGGAATCCAGACTTGCTGATGACGTGGCCTAGGAACAGAAGTTCTTCCTAAACGAAACGGCACTTCTCCGCCTTCAAGGTGAGTCCAGATGACCGGATCGCCTCTAGTACTGTCTGAAGCCGTCTGAGGTGATCTTCGAAATTCGTGGCAAAGAATACAACATCATCCAAGTAGACGAGACAACTCTGCCACTTCAGTTCTGCCATGGCTGTGTCCATCACGCGCAAGGACGGTGCAGGCGCAGATCAAAGTCCGAATGGCATCACCTTGAACTCGCAGAGGCCGTCTGGCGTGTTTATTGACGTCTTCTCTCGATCCCTTTCTTCGACTTCAATTTGCCAATAATTTACCAGTCTTGAGATCCATCGACGAAAAGTACTTAAATTGCAGAGTCGGTCCAATTCACTGTCCCTCCGTGGGAGCGGGTACCCGTCCTTAGTTATTTTGTTCAAGCGGAGATAATCGACGCAGAAGCGCAGAGTTCCATCCTTCTTCTTCACTAACACCACAGGAGGCGCCTACGGGCTTTTGTACGGCTGGATGATGTCTCCACGCAGCATTTCGTCGACTTGTTGCCATACAGCTTCTCGTTCTCGCGTCGACACTCTGTAAAGGTGCTGGCAGAGTGGTCGAGTGGATTCTTCGGGTATTATACGAGGCTTCGCAACTGATGTTTGCGAAATTCTCGATGTCGTCGAAAAGCAGTCGTTGTATCATCGGACAAGATTTTCGAGCTGTTCTTGCCTACTCATCGGGAGGCTTGGATTTATGTCCAAGATTGGTTCGGGAACTATAGTCGTCGAGGTAGATGCGGCAGAATCCGAGAGGAAAACCTTATTGCTGGTTTCCACAATTTCCTCAAGGTATCCGATCGCCGTACCCTTGTTGACGCGCTTGAACTCCTGACTGAAGTTTGTCAGCATCACGATATTCGCTTTTCATCAGTGCAGTCGAGCGGTCTCTGTTGCGACGCAAATTGCATGATCGATCAGTAGACGCGATTGCCTTCGATGACGCCTTCTACGTCTGCCGGTGTTTTGTTAAGCGACGGAAATGACAATGCTGGAGCGAGGCGGGATGCTCACTTGATCTTCGAGCATACTCAGGCGTGGTGACTACGAGAGCGCTAAGTCGGTATCGCGTTATGTTGGGATAGCGCTATGAACTTCGACTTCAGGTCGATGATTTCACCGTGTTGGTTCAGGAAGTCCTTGCCTAAAATTGCATCTCGTGGACACTGTTGTAGGATAACGAAGGTGGCAGGGTAGGTTCAGTTATGAAAGGTAATTCTTACCATGCAAATTCCGGTCGATGGTATTGGCTATGATTCAGCTGTTTGGATTTGAGAACCTTCCCTTGCAGTCATCACTTCCTTCAGTTGGGCGGCAATGAGACCATTCATGACGGAGTAGTCGGCTCCTATGTCCACTAAAGCGGTGACTGCGAGGACCGTCCAGAAGCACGTCGGCGTAGGTCGTTCTTTGGCTTGCGTTGCAGTTAGGTATTGAGGTTGGATCACGGCTGTATCGCGTTGACCTGTGGCTGGAACGTGGCGTCGTCAGATATTCTTTTTTCCGCGTATTCTTTTTTTATTAATACCTCAAGGGTCCCCACAGGACATTACACGAGGGGCTACGAGGCGTCGTCGTGAGGGCGGCGTCTCGTCGATATGCCGTCTAGATAGTGGTTTCCGCGCCTTTGTCAGCGGCGGAGGATCTTCGTCAGTTCGACGAGCAGCAACCGCATCTCCATTGGTTACTGCTTTTAGTTTTCCGGATATGGTCTGATGGACCGGCCCCGCAGGCTGGGCGAGTGTATAATGGGTGCTGCGGCGACAGGTAGCGGCATGGTGACTTCAGTGAGTGACGGTGAGGTAGTCGGCGATATCTCGCGGCCCTTCACTTTGCTATGGGCGCGGTGAAATGACGGCTAAACCTCGCAGTCCCAAGTCGTGGTATGGACAGTTGCACTCGTGATTCTAGCACAGTTTTTGCCCTTTACTTGCGGAAGACGCACGTAAAGGTCTGCAAGAAGCCGTTGGAGAAGAGGTCGCATGTTGTCAAGGTCGACTCCCGGTTTTCAAACCACGTTCTGGCGGCGTCTATTAGGGCGAACTAGGCAAGCCCCGAAACGTATACAGAAAGACGAAGATATACAGGTAATGAATGAAACCGCAACGAGGCGGATCTCAGAAGCAGAAATTGAAGTGGGCAGTGAGGCAACAAGACCGCCCGTAGGTAAGCTCTCGCAAGAAACGAAGGACCTAATAAAGAAACGGCAAAGCAAGACAGGGTAAACTCAAGCACACAGACAGAATTCGCAGAACTGTCAAAACTGGTCAACAAGAAGAAAGTAAGGGATATTAGAAATTAAAACGTGGGAAAGCTGTAGGAAGCCGTTAAATGTGGACGCAGCATGAAATCAGTGAGAAGAAAATGTTTCATAGGGCAAGACAAGGTCTATGCACTGAGAGATAAGCAGGGTAATATCATCAGCAGTTTCAATGACATGCAGTGGAAGAATTCTGCGCTGACCTGTACAGTTCCCAGAGCAGCCAAGCTACTTTCATTTGAAGTAGTGGTGTACAGGATACACAAGATCCTCCTATATCTAGCGATGAAGTTAGAAGGGCCTTGTTAGACATGACCAGAGGAAACGCTACTGGAGAAGATGGAGTAACAGTCGATATAACAAAAATGGAGGAGATATCATGATTGAAAAGCTTGCGGCCCGTTATACGCAATGCCTCACTACTTCAAGGGGACCACAGTGCTTGAAGAACGTAAACATTATACTTCTCAATAAGAAGGCAGACATTAAAGAATTGAATAGCTATAGACCCATTAGCTAACATATTCAACAAGATAATTTCCAATAAAATAAGGGTAACACTTGACTTTCTACGATGAGTCACATCCATATCATCAATCATGTAAGCGAGAAATATGCGGAGTACAAATACCGTCTCTATATGCATTTCAAAAATTATGAAAAGTCATTTTATTCAGTAAAGATACCATCAGTCATACAGGCATTGCGTAATCAATGAAAACAGGAGGCATACGTAAATGTCTTGGCAAACATCTACACATATTCAACAGCTACCTTGATTCTCAACAAAAAAAATTGAAAGTTACCCATCAAGAAACGGGTCATGCAATTAGACTGACACAATCTTTCAATGATAATGACTGCTTGCTTAGAAGAAGTATTCAAGCCGTTAGACTGGGAAGGCGTAGGAGTGAGCATCAAAGGCGAATATCCTAGCAACCTTCGGTTTGAAGATGATATCGTCCTATTCAGCTACAATGGGGACGAATTACAACAAATGATTGAGAACATTAACCGTGAAAGTGTAAAAGTGAGGTTGAAGATTAATATGCAGAAGACAAAGATGATGTTTAATAGCCTGGCAAGGGAACTAGAATTCAGGATCGCCAGTCAGCCTCTAGAGTCTGTAAAGGAGAACGTTTATCGAGGTCAATTACTCACGGGGGTCCCTGATCATGAGAAGGAAATTCTACCGGTGCTAACATATGGGGCAGAAGCTTGGAGGTTAACAAAGAAGCTCGAGAACAAGTTGGGGACCGCACTAAGAGCTATCAAACGAAAAATGTTAGTCCTAATGTTCAGAGACAGGAAGATAGTGGTGTGGATCCGTGAGCCAACGGGGATTGCCGATATTCTAGTTGGCAATAACAGAAAAAAAATGTAGCTAGCAGGCCATGTTGTGCGTTGCATGGATAACCGGTTGACCATTATAGTTACAGAACGGGTACCAAGAGAAGGTAAGCGCAGACGAGGACGGCAGAAAACTAGGTGGGATGATGAAGTTAGGAAATCAGCAGGTGCAGGTAGGAATGAGCTGCGCAAGACAGGGGTAATTAGAGATCACAGGCTGACGCCTTCGTCTTGCAGTGGGCATAAATATAGGCTGACGATGATGATGATGATGATGTATGCAGCAGCTTGTCGTCGGAGTTCGAGTTCGTAAATGTCACGATTCTTTCATAGTTCTCCAGCCAGGATTCGGGGTCTTCAGCCGATGATCCACGGAAAGTCGGTGGCTCCCAAGCTTGTTGCCGCAGGATGGGGAATGCTAGGGCTGCCATTGGGGTCGTTGACGTGGCCTTGATCTCTGAAGTCTTCTTGGGAAGAGGTCCGTATTCCGGTAGCAGTTCTTGCTGCCCATGGCTAGGCCCTTGGTGAAATTGGTGTTGTTCTCTGGTTTTGGGCTTGTATCGCAGTGTTGCGGAGGAATTCGGTACATGAAAGCCCTAGCACCTCCACCAGATGTTACGTAGTAGTGACGATGAAGAAAACAGCAGCTAAACTGCGATTGACGACACTGACTTTTTATTGCGCACGAAAGCAAGTTACAATCGAACATAACGATAGCGGAGAACACAGTCGGCGATCGTCGAAATGTGATCTGCCGGTAAACAGCGTCAACTATTATACATGGGTCATCGAATGTTCTACAGTTACCCCTGGTGCCCGCGTGCCTTGCAGAAAGTAGTAACAAATTCGAGGCGCGCACGCAATCAGATTACAGAAGCTTCGCTGACAACAGAGAACGGACAGAACCATCGATACCTGCGAGAAACGTCCGATAAATGCAGGCGTGTCCTGCGCTAAGCGATTACGTTTAACATTTGTTAGCCGTGAAAAGCGTTCACCCGAGAAAGATAAAGAAGTACATATGTTAATATGCAGCATCGTTAGACAAGGCTGAATATTTCCTGCGGCTCCTCGGTGTTCTTGGCGGTTTAGCAACCTTGCCTGTCATGCCGAAATATTTATTTGCTCGTGTCAACAATTGTTGACTAGCAATTGCGAAACAAATTCCCCCGTGAAAATTAACAGAAGCCACAGTAAATACTAGAGTAGTACTAATTCCCTTTGCAAGGGTTATTGAAGAAGCCAAATGTATACAAGGCAAAGCAGAGCTCTAGTGTGACGCGAAAAGCGGTTAGAACTTGCTCACTTTGGATGCATATGTTATTTTTCTATTCTTTATTCGCCGGTGTTACCGTGGTGGTCAAAGCTGTTCGGCCACATGTAAAACAAATCTTTTTTTCTCATATAGCTGCCGCGCTTGAAAAAAAAACGAAACGTATCGTTCCATTGGGCGGAAAATTCGACCATCATTCGGATGCAAAAAGCAAACAAGCCCCAACAAATGATATTTGCATGCAACTTCGCATAATTGTCATGCACCCCTATTTCTCAAGTATGATTACGGCGCTGCGTACTTGTGTCGCAGCATTGTTCGTTAGAAGTCTGGCAGAATATAAGTTACAAGAATAAGTTACTGCTCGCATAAGAAGTCGGCGTCGTGAAGCTGAGGCTTTGCAGCATTCCAGAACTTATAATACAGGCATGTCTTTTTGCGGCATTGATGTCCTCGTGCTTAGAATAAAAACTTTCGAATATGACGTTGTCGTCCTCACTGGCGTAAGAATATCGCAAGTCATTGTACAAAGAAGCAAGGTAGCGCTTTCTAAATTACGCATACTTTCGAAGTTAGTTATGAATAAGGATTTGTTGGAATCTTCCAATGGACACAATATGCATTGTTTCTCGGAACACAGAACGCATAGCGATATCTGCAACTGTTACACCCATTCAGGTGCTTTTCCTGAACAGTTTCAATTTGAAAAAAAAAATGCTCATGAAGAAGCGGTGCGGTCGGGATAAGCTTCGCCAATTTAGCAATAACAATTGAAACAACGACAATTTAGCAAGCTTATAAATTTTTACGGAGTGGATTTTATACGAAAACAGATAAATTCAAGCTTTTGCGTATCAGGCCATATATTGGCCACGGATGATAACCGATGGTTTATTAGATTTACTAGTTGCGCAGTCTCGGACTGTAGAGACACCTGGTGTGAAGAACTTAAAAAAGTTTGTAGAAATAAAATAAAGTAAGCTGGCACAAGACAGGGGTACTTGGAAATATTGTAATAGACAATATGTGGCGTCCTGAGCATTGGCAATTGCAAATTTCAATAGCTGCAGATTACAATATCAACTGGAAACTCCGTCCTAGCGAACAACAAACACATCGTGCCGAAAATTGGTACAGGGAGACAGTGTGTCGTCAACCGGTAAAAGTGGCTAGTGGCTGCTGGCAAACAGAAATTCCGTCAACACCAGCAAGCGAACGTGATCAATGTTCTCTTATCGAACGAATGCGCATTACATAAGGGATATGCTGACATATGTGATCGCGGTTATTTTACTTGCTCATGGATCTTCCTTATATCAAATGCGAGCCACTTAGAAGTTCCTATTTCGTAAGTGTGGAACAAACCGCCGCCCATCAAGTGCAATGACTAATCTTCTGAACAACAAATCAATGTTACATTGCTCTTCGTGTGTTATTATTGAGCGTAGCCTATATTTCTCTAATGTACGATGGATAGCACCACAGATAGCCATCTACTAAGACAAAGTGGTGGAACCTATCTGACGAAGCGCGCTGCGGTATACGTGCCATATATAACTCGCTCCGACGGGGGCAATATGTTGTGTCTCTATATTGCTAATGCATTACCGTCGCCCGTTATCGTGAGATAGATTTGGCCTCCATTTTTTTCATAGAGAAGCTATATGTGCACGTATGTATTTTTCGCGTCCGTCAACAGATCTGTGTGTGCAAAAACTCAGCTCCCGAATTTGAGGGAAAATCGCTTTATCCTACGCAAAAGCTTAACTGTCTGATAACTAGGATACAAATTTTCAGAACATTTGTTATTAATAGGCACCATTTTGAAAATCAGTAAACTCTCGGGTAAATAATAAGGATTTATTCAAGATTTGACGCTGTGTACGTTCGCACCGCCCTCTCTTGTCGTTCCAAGCGCTTGTGCGCCTAGTTTCCTTCCGCTCTCCCGGCGTGGCGGTCCCGTCGTTCGTGTCGAGTTTCGTCCGGCTCCCAGAAGGCGCGGTGCGAATGTAAGCCGCCGATGAAGACCGCCGGTCAAAATAAAAGTGCGTGTGTCGGTGTCTTTCTTGGTGATGACCACCAATACAATTACACACAATACATTTCCTTTAAACTAAATTCTGTGTCACCTCTATGTCATGTAGTAAACTGTTTCGCTGGTAATCCACCTTCGCAGTAATGGAATGGCGTATGACTTTTTTTTTCGTCAATGTGGAGTGTCAGATTCCCAGTGGCACATGCATGGTTACCTAAGTTGAGGTCGAAGACGTTCATTGAGGAGCAGCACACACCTACTTACACAAACCCCGAGACCCAACCTAGGTTCATTCAAGACCAACAGGGACCGAGTGGTCTATATCCAGGGCTCCCAGTCGACGCAAAAGAATTTCTTCAAAGGGCGGTGCCTACCCATTCCAGTATCTATAGTGACCCACGTCGGCATGTGAGAGGTTCGTTGAAGTGCGGCTAGCATGTACACATCAGCACATACTCAGTCACCCAAGTTTGCCCGATGGTTGGCTTCCAACTCTGTTACTTCAGCACAGCAGGCCCATGTGCTAACCATTTGATCGCAGACTACCGAGTGACATAGTAAGGAGGGAAAACAGTTAGATGTAAACAGAGGTAGATAGGTAGATAGATAATTAGATAGCCTCCGGATAGTTCCTGTCACTTTCTAGGAATGCTAAAAATTAAAAGGCGACAGAACCCATAACTCGTTGACTGTCGACGGTAATGCCTTACGCACTGAATCGATATACAGACGCAACCTATTGGCACCTTCAATACAAGTTATGTATGCGGCGTGTGGTTCCTATTTCGTGCTTCCCTAAGAACACTCCGCGCCATCTTGCACCACCACCGCGAATCCTTAGCGTTGTCACCGATATACATGGCGCGGTGCTGCGTCCGAACGCTCAGATATGCGTCATGCTGGAACCTGGCTGCACGCTTGCATTTATTACACAACACGTTGCGCCATCTGATGGCACTGCCGAGAAGTCCAAGCGTGGAATTCGAGTGGAGAAGCGCCAGGCGCTGCTGCATGAAAGGCTGAGAATGGTTCGCTCTATTGCCGTACACCCAGTGGAACAGACTCTGTCAACCAAGTTGACGAGAGGTTCATTGGAATGCGGCGCATACACACTGCATTCTTGGCGCAGCCTGCTAATGCGTGTGGTTTCGGTCGATGAGGAATCCTTGTGACGTAGGTTGAATTACAATCAATATCGGAGAAATTTTTGTGACCCTCTTTATGATTGTAGAACACATTTCAGCTTGTTTCTTCTTTCTTAGTGCGTAGGAGAAGTTTCTCGTTTGCTCGCTGGAAAGCATAGCCATCCACTAAAGAAAGCGGGGGAACCTATCTCACGAGACCCGCTGCCGTAACCGTGCCATACATATTTCATTTTAACGGGGACAATACGTTGTGTCGCTCCTTTGGTTTATTGCTAATGGATTACCGTCTACCTTCATCGAAAGATGGGTTCCACCGCAATCATCTCTTCGTCATTGTAGATTGATACATTCCTAGTGGCACATACTCACTCACCTAAGTGTCGATCACTGACATTTATTGAAGTGTGGCACACACCTAATTGCACACACCCAGTCACTCAAGCTGGCAATAAGAATGTTCATTGGAAGCCCGCAAAGACCTAATGGCTTATCATCATCATCAGTCTATATTTAGGCACACTGCAGGACGAAGGCCTCTCCCTGTGATCTCCAATTACGCCTGTCTCGCGCTAGCAGATTCCAACTTGAGCCTGCAGGTTTCCTAACTTTACATCCCACCTAGTTTTCTGCCGTCCTCGACTGCGTTTCGCTTCTCTTGGTATCCATTCTGTGACTCTAATGGTCCACCGGTTATCCATCCTACGCATTACATGGCCTGCCCAGCTCCATTTTTTCCGCTTAATGTCAACTAGAATACCGGCTAACCCCGTTTGCTCTCTGATCCACACCGCTCTCTTCCTGGCTCTTAACGTTAGGCCGAACATTTTTTGTTCCATCACTCTTTGTGCGGTCCTTAACTTGTTCTCGAGTTTCTTTTTTAACCTCGAATTTCTACGGCTTATGTTAGCACCAGTAGAATGCAATGATTGTACACTTTTTTTTCAACGACAGAGGTAAGCTCCCAGCCAGGATTTGGTGATGCCTGCCGTATGCACTCCAACCCAATATAATTTTTCTGTAAATTTCTTTTTAATGATCAGGGTCCCCTGTGAGTAATTAACCTAGATAAACGTACTCCTTTAAAGACTCAACAGACTGCTTGGCAATCATGAATTCTTGTTCCCTTGCCAGGCTATTTAACATTAGCTTCCTCTTCTGGATATTCATCTTCAACCCCACTCTTACACTTTCTCTGTTAAGGTCCCCAATCATTTGCTGTAATTCGTCCCCATTGTTGCTGAATAGGATAATGTCATGTATGGTATACCTGAATAAATCAAGCAGGCCATGTAACTGTCCCCGCCCCGTATCCATGCCAATAAATCATCATCATCATCATGAGCAGCAGCACCGTATTGTGACCCTTGTCACGCTGTGTGAGATGCGCACCGCGTAGCGTCATTATGTGGGAACTTTACATTTCAATTGCATAGTATTACACCAGGTGGCACGTCATGTAGCAGTTCATAGGTAGCGGTACAAGCTAGATAGACAAGGTTTGAGAAAAAAAAGAACATTAAGGAGGTGTATCCCTCTTTCAATGGGGATGCCAATAAATCAACATCACCATTAGCATCGTATCGGGCCACTTGTCACAGCTGACATGCGCGCCGCTTAACGTGGATACGTGCGAATTTTGACTTGCAGTTTCACGTATTCCACCAAGTGTCCCGACATGTATCAGTTGCATGTAGTTGGACCTGGTGAACTAAATTGTACACAGTACCTCATATGAAACTCAACAGTAAATATACAGATATGTTAAGAAGAATGCAAATGAACTGCTATGCTAACGGTATGCTATTGCATAAATTATGTCCGACGCAATTGCCGTGCCTCTGCAAGTTTGGCGGAGTTCCGGGCACCCTGCGCCACATGGTCTTAGAGTGCTCGGGGTCTTCGGGACCCTCAAAAACCGAAGACGGCAGAAGAAAAAACACCCGAATCAAAGACAGGAGATGACAAACGAAGAACTGTGGGATGCCATGCTGTCTTTCCCAGGGCTGGATGACCAGCGAAAGTTGGTGGAGCGGGACAGGGTGGCAACGAGGGCCCATAGATTCCTAGAATGAGGAAGGTGTCCACCTGAGGGCCCCGAGAACAAATCTCTCTTTTTCAGAAATAAACATACGAGAAACATAACATTCGAGAAACTTCCGATTCATGCAGGCGCGTCCTACTCCGAGCGATAACTTTTAAGATTTCTTAGCCAGTGAAAAGCGTTCACGGGTGAAAGATACACAAGTACATGTGTCAATATGTACACTTGGCAATTTTGTCGTAGCCCAAATGATCGCAAGGCACTCTTTGTATGCCGTACAATAATTCGCTTCCGCTTTTGACAGTGACCGGCTAGCATGAGCTATTAAGCTTTCAACTCCGTCCTTCTTTCAACTAGCACGGCACCAAATCCTACGCTAGTTGCGTCGGTGTGGATTTCCGTCTTGACGTCTTCGTTGAAGCATAGATAAAGAAATTCAACAAGAGGGGACGCTCGGCAAAAACCGGCAACAGGAAACACGTCACGCTATAGTATTGATGCCGAACGTTAGCTGCCGCGAGCATCGAAAAAAAGAAAGTGAAATTAAGTTAACAGACATTTAACAGTTAGCAGTTTTAAATTTTTTGCCGCGAAAACTAAAGCGTTTTGCGTATAAATGAACTTATACTTTGCGACCTATTTTTAGTGCGTTACCTAGCAACAGGCCAATGACACGCCAGATGCATGCGTTAGCCGCCAGACACTCCACCGAAGCGAGCGAGAATGGCTGCGCGCGCGTTTGAGCGCTCGCCTGCGGTGACCCGTCCAATGTAAATAAATACACCTGGTAGCGAAGCTTCCATAGAAGCCCATACGTTCAAAACATGACGGCTATCGGCGGTTCATGGGGCTTAGCGCCATCTGTGTTAGGAGGGAACACTTCCGGCGGAATAAAAAATAATTTGACGTCATATCCGTTAAAATGTGAAGTGACGTCATTTTTCTCTCATAGGCGCGAAATTTGTTTTCGGAGGCCTGCCATTAGAGCTGTATATTCAAATGCCCCGCCATTCGACTTGGTGGGCGTTCCGAGCTTTCTGCGCGGAAAGCAATGCAGGAAAAGGTCAGCCGTACGGGTGTCGAAATCGCATCCCTGCACAGAACATAGTTTCTTTGGAGGCCGACGAATGCTTTGGGCGTAGATTGCGTAGAGTGCTCGTCCATTCGTCGGACGCCAAGCGCGTCGACCAGCGCTGTCGCACGAAAAGATCTAAAGTAGAGAAGTATCTGACGGTCGCAACTCACTACTTTTGACTGCACAGGATAAGAAACAATAAAACTCACCTAATTCCGACAAACGTTGACATGCAAAACAACACAACTTGTGAGGGGGTCGTATTGTAACAGGTGAACTTTACGAGCGCGCCTTTCCACGCACTCCAAGAGCTACATTGCATTGCAAATGATAGCGGCGTCAACGCCCGCCGCTATCGATGGGCGCTGTCACGGTGGGCGCTGAAAAAAGGTATTTATTGATTATGATCAAGTAAATTAGAGTTGTATGTTCTCGCCATACGTATATAAAATGGATTAGTAATTTTATTTTAGTTGAATGAATCTAACTGTATGTCGCTTTAATTAAAAAACACCTTTTTCTTTCCCAGTGTTTATTCCCTCCAAACATAGTCGCGCTTCAATCGCGGCTCCCATAACCACCCTTGCTGATGTTGGTGACAATTGGTTCTGAACCGCTTTTCGCCCGAAGCTTCGCTACTTATGTGGATCGACCTTGACCCGCCTGTCTCGTTTTTTTTTTAATGTACACTGGTTTCTTGGGCTCCCGGGATATTCTTGCGTTCCTTCTGCACTGGGACAAGACACCACTGGACTATGGGACTACGGCTAGGTGCGATATCTTGTTTCACAGTCTACGACGCAATTAGGCTTACGGCACGGGACCGAGACTTAAGACGCAGTTAGCGAAAAACAGCTCGGCCGTCCTGGCGCAGTTAATTTGAGTTAATGAATTAATGAATGAAAGTCCTTTATTTTTAAATGCGGGGGCACAGGTCCTCTGTGGGGTAAATGAGGCATTAATGTCGTCACTCTTCAAATAATTTACTGTGTGAAGAAATAGGCATTCTCATGTAGGAGTATGCACCTGTACTGAGGCGGTGCGTGGCCAGTGCTGTGGTATGTCGGTCCCCCTAAACCACCCTGATCAGGCCGCTCCGGCTAGCATATGTTGCAAATAATAACTGTGTATTAGGATCCGTGAGCAGTGCTTTACGGTAGCTAGTAAACTGTAAAGGCTGTATGGCCATTCTTACTGTGTCGAACGCGGAAGATTGCCACAGGAAATGGTAAAGGTCTGCACGGCATCGCAGCCCACAATGCGTGCACGTCACAGTCGTAATGTCGGGATGTCGTCATTTTGCCACAGAGTATGGTGTGTAGGCCGAGTTTGCAAATACCTTATTTACAAAAACCTCCTGAGCGCGTGAAAGTGAAGACTTGCTCGAGAAGAGGGCAGGCGGGGTAACCTGCTTGAGGCGTTGTTTGCTTGCAGTACGTAGGGACGTCCGTACATAGTGCATGGTGGTTACCGAGGGAGCCATTTGGCTAGGGAGGTCATACGGGTTCACCCTGAGGGGTGGGGGCTGAGAAACATTGGTCGACCCACCTGCGGAAGCGGCAGCGGCGTGTGCCGCAGTATTGCCCCCGGGCAGACCCGTATGCCCCGGCGTCCAGATGATTTCTATCGGACTATTTGCCTTCTCGTGCCTACGAAGGATAGCTTGGATAGCAGAAGCTGTAGCATCTTCCGAGGCTGGGCGAAGTATTTCAGAGTAGGCTGTGTGCGAATCCGTATAAACGCGGACAGGTTTCCGGATGGTATATGGGAGGCTTGCAGTGGCTCCCCAGATAGCCAGAAGTTCAGCATGCGCTGTGGTACCGCTCGGGAGATGGCAGCTATAGGCCCCTGAGTGAGCGGTCGTCTGCGTGCAAACCCATGCCATGTAGGCCCGGTCATTTGAGATAGCAGCATCAGTATAGATGTCGATTGTGTCCAAGCTCGCTTCCTTGAGTTGAAGTGTGGCAAGAAGTTGGCGAGCAGGAACGTTGTTCCGAGAAATAGGACGGCGAATGCGTCGAGAAGCAATCGGGGTTTCCCAGGGGGGTAAAGACATATTAAGAGGAGGTGCGTCGTCATGTTGCTGGCCATCCCATGCCAGAAGGCGACGACCTTGCGGCGTATTTTCCATGCGGATATGGTGTCGGGTGTGGGCTTCGCGGATGACGTCTTGCAGCGGCGGCAAGCCTGCAGCGCCTTCAAGTGCAGGTATCTTAGTGTGTTTGGGGAGCCCCGTGACAGTGCGCAGGGTGGCCCTGTGAAGGCGTTCCAGATTCCGGACGTCCGTGTGAGAGAACGTGTATATGGGTGCACCTTACAAGATCTTGCGGATGGCCACAGCCTTGGCGAGGGTACAACATGCCTGTTGTCGCGCTTCCCCGTATTTGTTAGAGTTGACGTATCGTGTGTAATATGGTTGGCCATGCCTGTCGGAGGCTACGTACCCACTTTTGTGAGCTGTTACAGCTGGCTATAGGCAGGCCAAGAACTTTGATCTGTCCGTCAGCTCATGAACAAGACAACCGCCTATCGATCCCGC
Organism: Dermacentor silvarum; assembly: GCF_013339745.2. Lineage (NCBI taxonomy): Eukaryota > Metazoa > Arthropoda > Arachnida > Ixodida > Ixodidae > Dermacentor > Dermacentor silvarum. Next base: position 106,415,918 of record NC_051160.1, on the reverse strand, counting down.
TGTCTAGGACAGATGCTGCAAGGATCCTCCGCCTACTTGCCTGCCAATGCACTTCATCAGACTGGAATAAACCACATTTTATGTACGCCCGATTATACACCTTGGATCCAACCTTAAGCCTTCGACTTCCAACAAGACTTCCCCGAAGAGATGCGACCCTTCTGTGTAGGCTATGGTTGGGCGTCGCGTTCACCAATGCCTACGGGTTCCGCATAGGGATGGCCGACAGTGCAGCATGTGACAATTGTGGAGACGCGGAAACGATTCGTCATGTTCTTTGTCAGTGCCCACAATACAGTGTGCAGAGACAATCTCTCTCCGTCGTGCTGAACCAGTTGGATGACCAGCCGTTATCGGAAGAAAGAATTCTGGAACATCGACGTGACTCAACATCGCATCAGAAGGCCGTGCAAACGCTCCTGCGGTTCCTGAAGTCCACTGGCCTGTGTGAACGTCTGTGATTGTAACCCCTCCTTGAACGCCTCCTGCGTTTTTTTTCCTGTTTTTTTTTGTCTTTTTTTCGCTCTCTCTCTTTGCACTCTCTCCAACCCCTTTATCCCCAACCCCAGTGCAGGGTAGCAAAGCGGAAACTGACTTCTGGTTAACCTCCCGGCCTTTTTTCTCTCGCTTGCTCTCTCTCTTGATCTGTCCGTTTTTGGACTGTATGGTGTGCGATCCAATGTGGAGCGAGATACTCATGTTGGAGTTGGTGCGATGCTTTCCATCTACACTAATAAGTTCTGCTTTGTGTGGAGAGAGCTGCAGTCCTATTTCCTTAAGCGTGGCGTCTAAACTGAGGAGAGCTGCCTGCAGCTCGGGCCGCATCATTTCCTTGTCAGTATAATCTGCTGCTTCTGTCCAAATAGTTATATCATCGGCGTAGATGGCAAATCTAGCCGTTGTGTCTCGTTCAAGGTTTTCAGCCACTCTGCACATAGCCAGATTAAAGAGCTTCGGTCCTAAGATGGACCCCTGTGGAACGCCTCTGTCCAGGTACTAAGTCTTTGTGCTCCATCCGGGTGACGCCGCATTTAGGCGAATGGGCCGAGCTGCAAGGAAATTCTTTATCCATGTCTGGGCTCGCTGGCTGGGGTAGCGGCCAGCTAGCTCTTCAAGGATGACATCAAGGCGAACGTTGTCGAACGCTTTCTGCATGTCAACCGCCAGCAAGTAGCTAGGCAACACTATCCGTGACGTGTGATTAATAACGCGTCGTAGCAGCCAAAGGCAATCGTGGGTACCCAGGTTAGGGCGAAAACCCACATGAGCTGGGTGGTAACCAGGCCAGGTTATCTCAAGGTAATGAAATATACGCGTGTGAATCATGCGTTCGATGAGTTTACAAACCGTCGAAGTCAGATAAATTGGTCGGCTGTTACTGTAGACGTTCTGTTTTCTGCCATGTTTTGGTATGGGATAAATGAGAGAGAGCTTAAGTCCCTCAGGTACGCTTCCTGAAGCCCACAGGTCGTTAATTACTTCTAGTAGAGCGTCCTGAGCTTCTTCTCCAAGGTTGCGGAGTTCTTTCCATGTGATTCGGTCATGCCCTGGGGCTGACCGAGGGCGGCCGCTTTTAATTGCTGCTAGCATTTCTCCCATGCTAAATGGGCGGTCAAGATCTGGGTCAGGTTCCGGTATGGCGCAGGCGTTCGGAGGCACAGGCGGGGTGAGTGATGCATAGGGAAAGAAAGTTCTGATGATTTCCTCCTCTACTGTTGCGGGATCTACTTTCGTGAAGAGCTCGGTCAAGAGAGAGTTACCACTTCCTTTCCCGTTAAGGCTACGAAAAATGCGCCAAAGACCCTGGAGTCCCGGGACGCGGCCGAGACGCTCGCAGGTTGATTGCCAGGCTTCGCTTCGAAGCTGGAGCTGATACTCATTGATAAGCTTAAGTTGGCGCTTGATTTTCATAAGGTCAGTGTGTCGTTTGCTGCGTGAGCGATATCCTGATACTAAATAGTCTGCTCTTTTCCATAAGTTGGCCAGATGATTGTTCATCGATTGAGTGTTATCATCGCATGGTACTGTTTCTCGCGCGAGTGAACGGGCCTGCTGAAATATATCCAGGATCCAATCCAATCCAATATATCCAATCGTCGTGAACGATCTAGTAACATGGGTCTGAAAGGTTTCCCAGTTAGTTATTTCGGCGATCGTCCTAACGCGGACGCGTTTACGATTAATTGTCAGGAATATGGGGAGGTGGTGACTGCCCCATGATTGGCTGTGTGCAATCCAGTGCCGCACGAAGTTGGGGCTGGCGAGGGTAAGATCAGGGGTCGTGTCTTTCTGCGATTTATGCAGTCCGATTCTCTTGGGGGTGTCGGGGGTGTTACAGAGTTCTACAGTGGAAAGTTCGATGGCTTCGTAAAGATATCTGCCTCGTTGATTAGGCCTTGAAACACTCCAGGCGGGGTGATGAGCATTAAAATCACCTCCAATAAGCAGAGGAAGGTTCTGTGCTGTCTGTTCAGGCGTTTCCAGCCACGTGTGGGGTTCAACGGAAGTGTTACCCGGGCGAAAATACGCAGACGCGGCCACAAAGGGCTTTTGCCCGGGGGGCAAATTTTAGCAGCTAGTATTTCGCGATTCTTAGAACAGAGACCAGGAAGTCATTTCGGACAAGCAATGCTGCCTGGCCCTTGGGAATCTGTCGTTTGTGCTTGATGGTAGGTGTCTGAAACGCACGGTAACCAGGGAGCGAGCACGGGCCTCGCGTTTCTTGGAGGAGAAGAAATAAGAGGCGATGCCTTCGAACATAATTGCGGATTTTGGAACATGATTAATTAAAACTGCGACAGTTCCACTGTATCGCATGAGCCGATGAGCTCATGAAGTTGACAGTGGTTTGCGGCGCTTACTGTCATCAGTCATGCTATTGCGCTGCAGTTCGTCGAACATATTTTGGAACCGAGTCTGCATGACATCTAGCGCTTGTGTGAGAGTGTTGACCATGTCTGATCGTATCGCTTGCTCCAATTTATTGGATTCTTGAGCCCGTTCTTGTCTTAGGAGTCCAATTACGTGCGAGTAAGCGGAGTCCTTGTCAGTCACCGGTTTGACACGGCGTGTCGGAGAGCGGCTCTTTCGCTCATTCCGGGACCGACTGCGTCTAGGCGTTAGTGACCGATTCCCTTTCTTCGGGGTCATTACGAGATCGCGGAGTCTCTGATTTTCTTTCCGTTTTCCTGGATTTCCTGGCGTAGGCTGGCGATAAGCTGACTCAAATCAGAGGAAGCAGCTACTTGCGCCCAGGAGACCTGTTTCGTCGGCAGTGGCTCTGAATGTGCAGGTTGAGTCACATATGCTGAGTTAGAGCTACTACTGGGAGAAGCTTTGGAAATATCGCTTTGAGGGCATGGGGGGTTGAGTGCAATGTGTGTAGACGCCCCACAAGCTACGCAATGGGGAAACTGCTTACAATTCGGGTCGACTTCGTGTGGAGGTTTGCCGCAGTCCCGGCAGACCGGCGGGAACGAACAGTATTTGGCAACATGGTCCAAACGGTGACAGTTGTAGCATGCTATCGGACGGGGCCGATATTCATGGACATGGATAACTTCGTATTCGAGCACCAAGCGTTGTGGTATGCGTTCCGTATCAAATTTCAAAAGCAGCAGCTGTGTTTTTCCGAGCATGCGAACATCGGTGATCGTCGCCTGTTCACAGCGAAGATGTGCTTTGATATACTTGATTGTGAGGCCAGCTCTGATCTTTGTCACACCGCGAGAGCTGCCTGCTACATGTGCCTGTAGAGACGATGTGTCGACGTCAAACACGCGAAGATTGCCGTTAATGGTTGCAAGAAAGCATGATAGTGTGCAAAGTTTGCGGAAATGACCCTCGTCGCGAACAGTGATCCGTATGCAGTTACTGGTTGTGTCAAATTGAAGGATTGACATTTCTGCAATAAAGGATGATGGAGCGCTTTGTTCAATGGCGTCTGTGAGCGCCTGCTTCGGAATATCTGTCGCATGTATACTTTGTTTAGCGGCCTGATCAGGACGGTGTAGCGGGGCCGACTCACCCGTTCGGCGTGCAGTCTTTTCGGTGACACTTGGCGTCGGTAGTAGACGGTGTTTCGCTGCCTCCCGTCGTCACGAGGTCCAGCGGCTCCGATGGAAGAGCCCGCTGCCGCATTTGGAACAGCAGGCCCGTTAGACAGCTCTGATGGCAGTGGACAATGGCTCGCGTCCATGGTGTCGTTTCCGTCAGATGAAGTTGAAAAGTCATTGCAGTTCGAAGGAAGACCCGTGCTTTCCGGGGTCGTCGTCATAATGGGTGTCTTGATGAGAGCCGGAGTGAAACGCGCCGCGTGCGTATCAGATTCGCCAGTCTCGGTGAGGCTACGCTGGCGCGGCGCAGACGCTGCCGCCTGCAGCCGGGCCTGTTATGCTTGTCCGAGACACAACACTAGGCCTAGGGTGGTCCGTTCACAAAAACACAAGAAAAAGGGACAAAACTTGTCCAACAAAAACCGACTTCGTGGTGTGGGCTCACCGTGTGGTCGAAATTCACTCACTCAGTGAAAAGTAGCAACAAATAGGTGGGAAAACTGCTCAAAACAAACAGAAAAAACAGAAGCCGAGCTGAGGAACCTCTGCCTTCGCCGGTGGCGCCACCATGCCCCCCAGTTAGTGAATCGTGCTGGGCATGTTTCCGACGCTTCATATGGGATTATTGTAACTTAATTCGGTTCTGTTGAGGCACACTGGCCGCACAGCGCGCTATGACGCAGTTAGCGATAAGTAGCTCGGCCGTGGTGACAAAGTTAGTATGGCGTGTAATGAATGTTAGAGGGACAAGCTTGTGACGCTTTTTCTGGCCCCGCAACAACGTATACCTCCTTTCGGTAACCACGCTTGTCGAAAACGGGATGGGCGATTGCAAAGAGTGATAACATGGTAGTTTGCTGCTGGCGCCGGCAGAACGTGCAAAAGATAACGCCGAGGAACATATCAGAAACTGGTAATGCGAAAATTACGTCTTCTAAGGGACTGAATGACAAGCTTTGCACCCACGCATTTGTCTTGAGTGCGAGTAGAAGGCATTCTGCGAACGTCTAGCATGGTCCGGCTGGGAGCCTTTGTTGCGTCCGTCTCTGTGCATATAAAATCCCTATATAAGAAAAGTACCGCCATCCTTTGATCAACGCCGCTTCTCTCTCTCCTGTATCTCCGATTGGACGATGATAGCGCGCCCTTTTCACTTCTTTATATTTTTTTCCGCCTCAGAGCCATATTGAAAGTCCTCTGCGCAGCCGCAGTCGCCGGCGGCGGCGGCGGCGCGCGCCCAGCCTGAAAGTTTCAACGTAGACTTTCTAGGTGCGCCACCGTCGACTTGGCTTTCGTAAGCAAAAAAGTACAGAAAAAAGCAAGCGCTTTAGGAGAGGAGACGGCGGAGGAAAGAGTAGATGGCGGTACTTTTCTTATATAGGGACTTTATGTGTATATAGCGTACCGTCGCGTCGCCCGAGACCAAGTTTTGGAAACGCGATTTCGCCCGTGTATTGGTGCTGCTAAAGTGCAGGAAATAATGCCCGGAAACGGGGGAATGCTTGGAAATCAGATGTTTTCATATTTTATGGTATTGTGTGGAATGAGTCGGGTATTTTCTACGCCATGTATGTAAAAGTGAATTGCTTTTGTTTGTAATGCCTCCCATTCAACGCTTTCGCACGTTTCGCCTCTACACGAAGTATTCCTACGTCTAAATACCAAAATGACACATGCTTCTAACATGCTCTTACATGCTTGTAAATATAACATGCTTGTAATTTACTTTTTTCAGCTGATGCCATCCGGTGGAGCTTCATACGAGAACTATTCCTTAGCTAGGGCCACAACGTTAGATGAACGCACGAAAAGCGCGGTACGAGCTTCTATATAGAGATAAATAAATATTTCCTCATTTCACAAGGCCTCTTGCGTCTACTTTGTGAAATTTCATGTGGACAGATTCGATGGGACTTGACAAGATCGTTCGCCATTATTTTTACCCAATAATAAACTGATTCCGGCCGAAGACCGTGCGTGGTCGAGCAAAAGAAAAAAGAAAGGTGCAGTCGGCGTGCTAGCTAGCGTTCAAAATGCGCGCGTCCAAAACCAAAAACGGAAGTGATTGATGCCGACCGCTTGCCGCGCTGCAGTCAATTCGGCCACTGGGCTCTATGGTACTGTCCGCTCTTGTTGAATTCCTTTCTCTATGGTGGAAGTGTCAAAGCACCGTTGGTTACTGCAGCCGTCGTTTCAGCCCCCCAGATGCGTCATCTTGGCGGTTTCCCATTTAAAGTCGACGTCGGTTTTCCTGAGATGCGTTAATAGTTCCGCATTGCTTGAAAAGTATCTTACCAAACGCCTGTAATACACACACAGGTCAAGGAAACTGCCGACTGCTATTTTGTAGAGGGGCGGCGGGAACTTAGCGATGACAGCTGTCTTCTACGGGTTGGGATGGAATCCAGACTTGCTGTTGACTTGGCCCAGAAACAGAAGTTCTTCCTAAACGCAGCGGCACTTTTTCGGCTTCAAATTGAGCCGAGATGACTTGATGGCCTCTAGTACTGTCTGAAGCCGTCTCAGGCTATCTTCGAAATTCGTGACAAAGACTACATCATCGAAGTAGACGAGACAACACTGCCAAAGTCCGAATGGCATCACCTTGAACTCGAAGAGGCCGTCTGGCGTGGTAAAAGAGGTCTTCTCTCGATACCTTTCTTCAACTTAGATTTCCCAATAAACCAGTCTTGAAATGCATTGATGAAAATTACTTGGATTGCTGAGTCGGTCTAATGCACCATCTATCCGTGGGGGCGGGTACCCGTCATCTTTAGGTTTTTTGTTCAAGCGGCGATAATCGACGCAGAAGCGCAGAGTTTCATCCTTATTCTTCACTAAGACCACAGGAGGCGCCTACGGGCTTTTGTACGGCTAGATGATGTCGTCACGCAGCATTTGGTCGACTTGTCGCCGCATAGCTTTTTCTCCTCGCGTCGACACTCTGTAAAGGTGCTGGTAGAGTGGTCGAAAGGATTCTTCGGGTATTAAAATAATGCGATGCTCGCAACTGGTGTTTGGGGAATTATCGATGTTGTTGAAAAGCAGTCGTTGTATTAGCGGACAAGACTTTGGAGCTGTTCATGCTTACTCATCGGGAGGCTTGGATTTATGTCCAAGATTCGTTCGGGAACTATGGTCGTCGAGGTAGATGCGCCAGATTACGAGAGGACAAACGCATTGCTGCTTTCCACAATTTCCTCAAGGTATCTGATCGTCGTGCCCTTGTTGACCCGCTTGAACTCCTGGCTGAAGTTTGTCAGCACCACTTTCGCTTTTAATCCGTGCAGTCGAGCGATCTCTCTTGCGACGGAAATTTCACTATCGAGCAGTAGACGCGATCGCCTTCGATGACGCCTTCTACGTCTGCAGGTGTTTCGGTGCCGACGGAAATGGCAATGCTGCAGTGAGGCGGGATGTTCACTTGACCTTCGAGCACACTCAGGCGTGGTGACTACGAGAGCTCTCCGTCGGTATCGCGTTATGTTGGGATAGCGTTAGCGACTTCGACTTCAGGTGGATGATTGCACCGTGTTGGTTCAGAAAGTCCATGCCTAAAATAACGTCTCGTGAACACTGTTGGAGGATAACGAAGATGGCAGGGTAGGTTCAGTTATGAACGGTAATTTTTACGGGGCAAATTCCAGTCGATCGTATTAGCTATGATCCAGCTGTTTGGATTTGAGAACCTTCCCATGCAGTCATCACTTCCTACAGTTGGGCGGCAATGGGTCCATTCATGACGGAGTAGTCGGCTCCTATGTCCACTAAGGCGGTGACTGCGTGGCCGTCGAGAAGCACATCGGCGTCGGTCGATCTTTGTCTTGCGTTGCAGTTAGGTCTTGAGGTTGGATCACGGCTGTATCGCGTTGACCTGTGGCTGGAACGTCGCGTCGTCAGATCTTCTTTTTTCGGCGTATTCTTTTGCTTATTAAATAATACCTCAGTCGTCTCTACAGGACATTACACGAGGGGCTACCAGGCGCCGTCGTGATGGCGGCGTCTCGTTGATATGCCGTCGAGGTAGTGGTTTCCGCGCCTTTGTCAGCGGCGGAGGATCTTCGTCAGCTCGACGAGCAGCAACCGCATCTTCATCGGTTGCGGCTTTTAGTTTTCCGGATATGGTCTGACGGACCGGCCCCACAGGCTGGGCCAGTGTATAATCGGCGCTGTGGCGACAGGTAGCAGCTTGGTGACGGCGAACGGGACGGTCGTTGAGGGCTTCACTGAGTGGCGGTGACGTAGTCGGCGATATCTCGTGGCCGTTCACCTTGTTGTGGGCGCGGTGAATTGACGGCTAAACCTCGCAGTCCCATGTCGCGGTATGGGCATCGGCGGTACACATAGCCGGCTTCTCTGGAATGATAGCCTTGCTGCCGGTGGTTGGTGGCGTACCAAATGTTGGTCTTTCTCGGGACGTTTCGCAGGCCCACGGGTGGTGGGGCGACGGTGGCGTATGTCATCGCTTTCGGTTAGTGCTGTGGCGATGGCGGCTGCACTTCAGTAACCCAATGTGATAGCTGAACTTGATTTTTGACGATGACGGCGATTTAGGCTGCGACCTTGGAAAGAGCTTCTGCAGTTCCTCGCGAACGACTGCTCTGTTGGTCTCGCGCAGGTCGTCGCAGGCGAATGATTGGGCATCGCTTCGGTTTGCAGCCAGCGTTTGGCGGGTATATTGCTTTGTCCGCATATTGAGCGTCTTCTCAAATGCTGTGGCCTCGGAAAAAGAATTCAGCTACTGTCTTAGGCGGGGACGTATCAATCTGGCGAAGAGCTTTTGCTTGATACCCCTCATCAAGAAGTGAACTTTTTTCTCTTTGGCAATATCGAGGTAGGCGTGTCTGAACAGGCGAGTCATCTCCCCGTGACAATCGCGATGTTCTTGTTGGACAGTTGCACTCGTGATTCTAGCACAGCTTTGGCCATTTACTTGCGGAAGTAGCTCCTAAAGTTCTGCAGGAAGCCGTTAGAAAAGAGGTCGCATGTTGTTAAGGTCGACTCCCGGTTTTCAAACCACGTTCTGGCGGCGTCTATTAGGGCGAACTATGCATGCCCCAAAACGTAGAACAGAAAGATGAAGATGAAAGATGAAGAAAGATGAAGATATAGAGGTTATGATTGAAACTGTAACGAGGCGATTCTCAGAAGCAGCAACTGAAGTGGGCAGTAAGGCACCAAGACCACCCGTAGGTAAGCTCTCGCAAGAAACGAAGGACCTAACAAAGAAACGACAAAGCAAGACAGCGTTAAACTCAAGAGGTCAGACAGAATTCGCAGAACTTTAAAAACTAGCCAACAAGAAGAAAGTAAGGGATATTAGAGATTATAACGTGGGGAAGGTGTAGGAAGCCGGTAAATATTGACGTAGCATGAAATCAGTGAGCAGAAAACGTCTGGTAGGGCAAGACAAGATTTATGCACTGAAAGATAAGCAGATATTCAGGAGTTTCGATGACATAGTAAAAGCAGCGACAGAATTCTGCGCTGACCTGTACAGTTCCCAGAGCAGCCAAGCTACTTTCATTTGAAGTAGTGATGAACAGGATACAGAGGCTCCTCCTATAATTAGCGATGAAGTTAGAACGGCCTTGCAAGACATGACCATAGGAAATGCTGGTGGAGAAGATGGAAAAACAGTCGATTTACCAAAAATGGAGGAGATATGCCTGGAAAGCTTGCGGCCCTTTGTACGCAATGCCTCACTACTTCAAGGGGACCGCAGTGCTTGAAGAACGTAAACATTATACTTCTCTATAAGAAGGCAGACATTAAAGAATTGAATAGCTATAGACCCATTAGCTTGCTTTCAGTATTGTATAACATATTCAACAAGATAATTTCCAATAAAATAAGGGCGACGTTTGACTTCAGTCAACCAAGGGAACCGGCTGGCTTCAGGAAGAGATTCTACGATGAGTCATATCCACGTCATCAATCATCTAATCGAGAAATATGCGCAGTACAAATAACGTCTCTATATGGATTTCAAAAATTATGAAAAGGCATTTGATTCAGTAGAGATACCAGCAGTCATATAGGCATTGCGTTAATCAATGAGAACAGGAGGCATACGTGAATATCTTAGAAAATATCTACCAGGATTCCTCAGCCAACTTGGTTCTCCACAAGAAAAGTAGGAACATACCTATCAAGAAAGGGGTCAGGCAAGGAGACACAATCTCTCCAATGCTATTCAATGCTTGCTTAGAAGAAGTATTCAGCGGCTCTAAGACTGGAAAGGCTTAGGAGTCAGGATCAACTGCGAATATCTCAACAACCTTCCGTTTGCAGATGGCATTGCCCTATTCAGCAACAATGAACAGGAATTACAACAAATGATTAAGGACATTAACCGAAAAAGTGTAAGAGTGAAGGTAAGAGGGGCAGAAGGCAAAGATAATGTTTAATAGCCTGGCAAGGGAACAAGAATTTAGGATTGCTAGTCAGCCTCTAGAGTCTGTACAGGAGTACCCTTATCCTGCTGTCCCTGGAGTACCCTCCAGGGAAAGGAGATCAATTACTCACAGGGGCCCTGATCATGAGAACGAAATTCTACCGGTGCCAACATATGGGGCAGAAGCTTGGAGGTTAACAAAGAAGCTCGAGAGAAAGTTGGGGACCGCACTAAGAGCTATCCAACGAAAATGTTAGTCCGAATGTTCAGAGACAGGAAGAGAGTGGTGTGGATCCGAGAGCAAACGGGGATTGCCGATATTCTGGTTGACAATAACAGAAAAAAATGTAGCTGGCAGGCCATGTAATGCGTAGGATGGATAACCAGTTGACCATTAGGGTTACAGAACGGGTACCAAGAGAAGGTAAGCGCAGACGAGGACGACAGCAAACTAGGTGGAATGATGAAGTTAGGAAATCAGCAGGTGCAGGTAGGAATGAGCTGCGCAAGACAGGGGTAATTAGAGATCACAGGCTGACGCCTTCGTCTTGCAGTGGGCATAAATATAGGCTGACGATGATGATGATGATGTATGCAGCAGCTTGTCGTCGGAGTTCGAGTTCGTAAATGTCACGATTCTTTCGTAGTTCTCCAGCCAGGATTCGGGGTCTTCAGCCGATGATCCACGGAAAGTCGGTGGCTCCCAAGCTTGTTGCCGCAGGATGGGGAATGCTAGGGCTGCCATTGGGGTCGTTGACGTGGCCTTGATCTCTGAAGTCTTCTTGGGAAGAGGTCCGTATTCCGGTAGCAGTTCTTGCTGCCCATGGCTAGGCCCTTGGTGACATTGGTGTTGTGCTCTGGTTTTGGGCTTGTATCGCGGTGTTGCGGAGGAGTGCGGTACATGAAAGCCCTAGCACCTCCACCAGATGTTACGTAGTAGTGACGATGAAGAAAACAGCAGCTAAACTGTGATTGACGAAAGTGACTTTTTATTGGACGAGCCTTCGCGCGTGAAAGCAAGTTACAATCGAAACATAATGATAGCGGCGAACACAGTCGGCGATCGTCGAAATGTGATCTGCCGGTAAACAGCGTCAACTATTATACATGGGTCATCGAATGTTCTGCAGTTACCCCTGGTGCCCCTGTGCCTTGCAGAAAGTACTACCAAATTCGAGGCACGCACGCAATGAGATTACAGAAGCTTCGGGGACAACAGACAACGGACAGAACCATCGATACCTGCGAGAAACTTCCGATAAATGCAGGCGTGTCCTGCGCTGAGCGATTACGTTTAACATTTGTTAGCCGGTGAAAAGCGTTCACCCGAGAAAGATAAAGAAGTACATATGTTAATATGCAGCATCGTGAGAAAAGGCTGAATATTTGCTGCGGCTCCTCGGTGTTCTTGGCGGTTTAGCAAACTTGCTTGTCATGTCGAAATATTTATTTGCTCGTGTCAACAATTGTTGACTAGCAATTGCGAAACAAGTTCTCCCGTGAAAATTAACAGAAGCCTCAGTAAATACTAGAGTAGTACTAATTCCCTTTGCAAGGGTTATTGAAGAAGCCAAATGTATACAAGGCACTAGCAGAGCTCCAGTGTGACGCGAAAAGCGGTTAGAACTTGCTCACTTTGGATGCATATATTATTTTTCTATTCTTTATTCGCCGGTGTTACCGTGGTGGTCAAAGCTGTTCGGCCACATGTGAAACAAATCTTTTTAACTCATATAGCTGCCGCGCTTGAAAAAAAAAAGAAACGTATCGTTCCATTGGGCGGAAACTTCGACCATCATTCGGATGCAAAAAGCAAACAAGCCCCGACAAATGATATTTGCATGCAACTTCGCATAATTGCCATGCACCCCTATTTCTCAAGTATGATTACGGCGCTGCGCACTTGTGTCGCAGCATTGTTCGTTAGATGTCTCGCAGGACTGCCCGGAAGTAACCACAATGTCGTGACGCACAAGAATAAGTTACTGCTCGCATAAGAAGTCTGCAGTCGTGAAGCTGAGGCTTTGCAGCATTCCAGAACTTATAATACAGACATGTCTTTTTGCGGGATTGATGTCCTCGTGCTTACAACTTTCGAATACGACGTTGGCGTGCTCGCTGGCGTAAGAATATCGCAAGTCATTGTCCAAAGAAGCAAGGAAGCGCTTTCTACATTACGTATACTTTCGAAGTTAGTTATGAATAAGGATTTCTTGGAATCTTCCAATGGACACAATATGCATTGTTTCTCGGAACACAGAATGCATAGCGATATATGCAACTGTTACACCCATATCAGGTGCTTTTCCTGAACACTTTCAATTTGAAAAAAAAAATAAATGCTCATGGAAAGCGGTGCGGTCGGGATAAGCTTCGCCAATTTAGCAATAACAATTGCAACAACGACAATTTCGCAAGCTTATAAATTTTTACATAGTGGATTTTATACGAAAACAGATAAATTCAAGCTTTTGCTTATCAGGCCATATATTGACCACGGATGATAACCGATGGTTTATTAGATTTACTAGTGCTCAGTCGCGGACTGCAGATACAGCTGGTCTGAAGAACTTTAAAAGTTTGTAGAAATAAAATAATGTAAGCTGGCACAAGACAGGAGGTACTTGGAAATATTGCAATAGACAAACTGTAGCGGCATGAGCATTGCCAATTGCAAATGTCGATAGCTGCAGATTACAATATCAACTGGAAACTCCGTCCTAGCGAACAACAAACACATCGTGCCGAAAATTGGTACGGAGAGACAGTGTGTCGATAACCGGTGAAAGTGGCTAGTGGCTGCTGGCAAACAGAAATTCCGGCAAGACCAGCAAGCGAACGCGATGAATTTTCTCTTGTCGAACGAATGCGCATCATACAGGGGAAATGCTGATATTTGTGATCGCGGTTATTTTACTTGTTCATGGCTCTTCCAAATATCAAATGCGAGTCAGTTCGAAGTTCCTATTTCGTATGTGTGGAACAAACGGCCGCCCAGCAAGTGCAATGACTAATCTTCCGAACGACAAATCAATGTTACTTTGCTCTTTGTGTGTTATTATAGAGCGTAGCCTATATTTCTCTAATGTACGATGGATAGCACCACAGATAGCCATCTACTATGACAAAATGGTGGAACCTATCTAACGAGGCCCGCTGCGGTATACGTGCCATACATAACTCGCTTCGACGTGGCAATATATTGCTGTCTCTATATTGATTTATTGCTAATGCATTACCGTCGCCCGTTATCGTGAGATAAATTTGGCCTCCATTTTTTTCATAGCGAAGCTTTATGTGCATGTATGTATTTATCGCGTCCGTCAACAGATTGCGTGTGCAAAAACTCAGCTCCCGAATTTGAGGAAAATCGCTTCATCCTACGCAAAAGCGTAACTATCTCATAACTAGGATATGCATTTTCAGAGTATTCGTTATCAATAGGCACCATATTTAACATAAGTGAACTCTCGGGTAAATAATAAGGATTTATCAAAGATTTGCCGCTGTGTGGCGCCGCGTCGGTCAGGTGTACGTTCGCACCGTCCTATCTTTGTTGTCGTCCCAAGTGCTTGCGCGCCTATAGTTTCCTTCCGCTCTCCCAGCGTGGCGGTCACGTCGCGAGTGTCTAGTTTCCTCCGGCTCCATGAAGCAGTGGTCGGGTTCCATGCGAATGTAAGTCCCCGATGAAGACGGCCTGGTGAAAATCAAAGTGTGTGTGCCTGTCTTTCTTCGTGATAACCGCCATCGGCGCTCAAACGAAATAAAATTTTCTTAGAACATAAATTCTGTGTCGCCTCTATGTCATGTGCTATACTGCGTCGCTGGTAATCCACCTTCGCAGCAGTGGAATTGCGCATAATTTTTTTTTCGTGAATGTGGAGTGTCACATTCCCAGTGGCACATGTACGGTTACCTAAGCGACCGTAGAGGACGTTCATTGAGGAGCGGAACACACCTGTTCACACATACCCCATGAGCCAAGTTAGCTTCATTGATGACCAGCAGAAATCGAGTGGCCTATATGCAGGGCTCCAAGTCGACGCCAGAGAATTTCTTCAAAAGGCGGTGCCTACCAATTCCCGTATCTATAGTGACCCATGTCGGCATGTGAGAGGTTCGTTGAAAGGCGGCTAGCATGCACACATGAGCACCTACTCAGTGACCCAAGTTGGCCCGATGGTTGGCTTTGAACTCTGTTGCCTCAACAGAGAAGCACAAGGCGCTAACCATTCGATCACAGATTACCCAGTGACGCAGTAAGGAGGGATAACGGTTAGATGTAAACATAGATAGATAGATAGATAGATAGATAGATAGACAGACAGACAGACAGACAGACAGACAGACAGACAGACAGACAGACAGACAGACAGACAGACAGACAGACAGACAGACAGACAGACAGACAGACAGACAGACAGACAGACAGACAGACAGACAGACAGACAGACAGACAGACAGACAGACAGACAGACAGACAGACAGACAGACAGACAGACAGACAGACAGACAGACAGACAGACAGACAGACAGACAGACAGACAGACAGACAGACAGACAGACAGACAGACAGACAGACAGACAGACAGACAGACAGACAGACAGACAGACAGACAGACAGACAGACAGACAGACAGACAGACAGACAGACAGACAGACAGACAGACAGACAGACAGACAGACAGACAGACAGACAGACAGACAGACAGACAGACAGACAGACAGACAGACAGACAGACAGACAGACAGACAGACAGACAGACAGACAGACAGACAGACAGACAGACAGACAGACAGACAGACAGACAGACAGACAGACAGACAGACAGACAGACAGACAGACAGACAGACAGACAGACAGACAGACAGACAGACAGACAGACAGACAGACAGACAGACAGACAGACAGACAGACAGACAGACTCCGGGAAGTTCGTGAAATTTTCTAAGAATGCTAACAAATTAAATCGCGACAACCCATAACTGGTTGACTGTCGAAGGTAAAGCCTTATGCACTGAATGAACATAAAGACACAACTTATTGACACCTTCAATAGAAGTGGCGCATGAGGCGCGTAGTTCCCCCTTGGAACCGCGCTGCAGTGTGGTTCCTCATTCGTGCTTGTGGTTCCACTTTCGCCATCTAGCATCACCACCGCAAAGCCTCAGCGTTCTCCCCGACATGCATAGCGCGCTGGTGCGTGCGAAACGCTCAGTAACGCGTCATGCGGAAACGGAATTTCTCGATCATATTTGTTTCACAACACGTTGCGCCATCTAGTGGCACTGCCGAAAAGCCCGCGCGTGGCCTTCGAGAGGAAAAGCGTCAGGCGCCGGTGCATGCAAAGGCTGAAAATGGTTGCCTCGATTGCCGTACACACAGTGGAACAAACTCCGTCACCCAAGTTGACGAGAGCAGTATTGGAAAGCGATGCATACCCACTGCATTCTTGGCGAAGCCTGCTCATACGTTTGATTTTGCTGCTTGAGGAATCTTTGTGACGTAGGTTTGATTCCAATCAATATCGGAGAAAAATTTGTGACCTTTTTTATGATTGTAGAACACATTTAAGCTTGTTCATGTTTTTTGTGTGCGTAGGATATGTTTCTCGTTTGCTCGCTGGAAAGCACCACGCATAGCCATCTATTAAAAAAAAGTGGTGGAACGCATCTCAAGATACCCGCTGCCTTTTCCGCTATTGCATTTCTCCGCAAAGTTAAAGAATTAATATCGACACTGGTGTCAGCCTGAGAATTAGTTCTATGTGGATCCGAACTCCACGGCTAGAATTTGTAAATTGCAACGTGGGCTTAAGGTAATTAGCTTAAGCTTAATTTGTTAATTTTGTTAATTAGTCTAATATGCCTTTCAATTTTTTGTCGTCGAGGTAGCTGATGTTGATCTTTGGGATTTTGTTATGAAAGTTGTCGAGGTAGCGTATCTATTGGAATATGCCTCTGATTGCTGGGGCCAATTAACGTGTAGGTGAATGCTTGTACACCGCTCTTTTTTGTGAGACTTGTCTGTTGGTGAGTGCAGTGTGCCAGGCTTCTCAGAAGACTCTTCCGAGGCTGATGCGACGTCATTCAGAATGCACGCTTCTGTAAATTGACCGTGCGCGATGCTGCTTGGCGCGTGCGAACCTTTTGAAGTGGCAGCGGCTTGTTGAGGTGTAGAATGCAGAAATAAGCTTGAGAATCGCGAAGCAGCTTGATCTCTAGATTTAAGTGGCTCCAGATTGTCTTCGCCTTGAAAATTACGCGCGTTGGTGCTGGCTGTGGTATTCTCATTTTGTCTTGGCAGTAAGCAAGTTGGCTTCGTTTCACCACAAAACTGACTGTTGCTCTACCTTCTCGATTCTTGCTGCTGTTACCAAAGTTTGTCTTCATGCAGTTTGGAATTCGTGGTGGCTGATTGCTGGGTGGTGTCGCAGCGGGTTTGACTGGACCACGTTCTTCCAAAGAACGGTCGTCTGTCTGCGATGCCGTGACGGCGTGCTCAATTGAGTAGAGCATGCACTGCGGCCTAATGTTCATAGAAGAGCTGTGTCCCTTCAAGTGCGTAGTGGCCCGCGCATTAGAGGCGAGCCGTGGAGTCTGTCAGAAGCTGCAACGACGACATCAGTGCTGCAGCGTGCTGCAGGCGTACGTATTGTTGAAGGATGTGCGGTTGTCAAACTTTGTTCAATGTTGGCCTTCGAGGGAACGAATTTGCGTGCATGTCGCTTAGTGTGCAGTGGCTTTTCTCTTATAGGGAATGTCAAATTCATGCTAGGCATGCCATTGCGCGTCTTCTTCGCGGAGGATCACGACAAGGAAAACTCGCCGACGATCTTCTCATATTAGCCCGTTCATTAGTGCAATGTTGCGACTGTGCGTAACTGCATTCAAATTCCTGCAGCTGGTGAATGATGCAGGGGTCTCCATTATATACATTGAAGTGACTGATCATTACATCTTTGATTTATTTGCATGATTCTATATATTCAAATATGTGGGTCAGGTAGAAGCGAAATGCCTCACCGGTCAGGTATTCATCGAAGCTGGCGACCATCTTCCGTTCCGACCATGATGCAGCGGTTGCGTGTAACTCGAGGAAGCGGAACCAGTCTTCTACGGGTCCATCGTCCGCTGATCCAGTGTACTTGAGGAAGTCCAAGGCTTCCGATGGTGCGGTAATGATGCTGGTCGGTGTCGGTGGGGCAGCTGTCCGCTCGGAGTTCACAGCATGGCATGGAAAGCTTTCATTTTGATGTGCGGATGATGAGGTGGCAGCTAGGTCTTCATCCTGTGGACTTGTGTGACGCCAGCAGGAGGTTGCGGACGGAAACAAACATGGTCGCAGGAACACTGTCTTTACTCGTCGTCTTCCTTCTTCACTAATACACCGCACCTTCCTTGTGTGGTTCGTTACACACACACACACACACACACACACATATATATATATATATATATATATATATATATATATATATGCATGCGTAGGTACCGGAAAGCTGGTCACCTCCCCCTCCCGCCCCCCGGGAAAATGACAGTTGTCCGCCGATGCCACGTCTCCCTGTAACTTTCTTCCAATGCATGGTAGACGAATTCCGTAGTGCTTTTATAGAAGTACGTCCGACGTTTCACGTTGGTTTTGTCATGTTTCAAATTTTTACACGTCGGCCATTAGCATATTGAACAGATAAATGCATGTTTCCCTCGCATTCGCGCTTATATTAGGTTGTGCTGTGGTGCAGCCTGCCTTTTTCGGCGCAGCTCGCGAAGATCGACGTGTTCATCATTGCTGCAACAGCTGCCGCATCTGCTTCCACACCGTCGATGAACACTGTCACAGCAAGAAAACCGCATTCCGTTCGGTGTCTCTCGACGCCATACTATGACAACGTTTTCTTATTTAACATTTAGCAACATGATGAATTCGAAACTCTAATAAAAAATAACTTAATCGTTTGCTAACGAAAGCATCCCATCACGTAATCTGTGCCTGCGCGCCTGCCTAGGGTGCATTTATAGAGCTGTTAGAGTGCGTGGCACACGGAACAGCCGACAAAAACTCGAGACTCAGAGAGGCGTTTATTAGCGTCCACCTCAGCCCAGAATGTCCAAGACCCCTGCTAGTCCCTTCGAACGCGCTCACGCGCTCCCTGGCCCGATGCTCGTTCTCTTCTTTTTTGTAGGATGAACGCGGGAAATTCAACAGAGCATTTTTCCGCTACCTGATAGCAAGCGCTTGAGTGGTTCAGTGGTAGAGTATCTGACTCTCGCGCAACTGGCCTAGGTTCAATCCCGGCGGGAACCGGGTCCTCTTTTTCGCATTTCCAGCGATATATAGCGGTTACGGTCACCAGCGACGGTGGCGGCGGACTCCATCGGGAACCGAAATATCTATTCGAATGAGCCCATAGCAGCTTACGCTGTAAAACGGATTGTACAGCGATTACTAAACTGTGATAATTGCTATCGGAATAAAGCGTACTATCATTGCATTCTGCCGGTGCTAACGTATGGGGCAGGAACTTGCAGGTTAACCAAGAAGGTCGAGAGCAACTTAAAGGGCCCCTAAACCAGCTCAGATATTTTTGAACATTTCGCGTAAATACGCGCATCGAGTTGAGAATGCCGTCACGATCAACGATGTCAAACGCTGCAGCACGACGCGCCGCGGGCGAGCCACAAAAAAAAAAAAAAAAAAATTCAACGCCGTCTTCCCCTCCTGGCTTTTCCGGTATCCCCAGAGGTCGTCAGGTCGTCTCCAGGGTGCATCTGGTGATGTCAACCGGGTCGACGATGTCGATTGGTCGAGCAAGAACCTACGACTTCCAGTTAGTCTGCTAGCAGGTACGCGCGCCCCCTGCTTTTCCTCGCCGTGTTGCTTGCTTGAGGGCCCTTGCGAATCGGAAATTACAGCCCGCAACGCAAGTGCCAAATCGTTCGCGTTCCAACACAGTCGTGCTTAGCGGTCTGATTAGCTACGCGAACAGAGTGCTACAGTGTTGGCCTTTTTAGACGTGCGCGCAAAACAGGGTCCATAACGGCATGCTTCGCATGAGCACGGGCCGGCACAGAAGCAACAGGGGGTAGCCGAGAAGCGCTGAGTCGCGGCTAAGGCCCGTCCACGTTACCGGCACGGTAACTCGCAGCCCGACGCCGCTTGCCATTCGCGGGTCGCCGTTCAACAGTGGTTTTGCTCGCGAACGGCGAGATTTCCTTGCCTTAGAGAAGATGAGACCGGGACTCATTTTTGCGGCAGCCTCACCGCCACTGATCGTTCGATGGCGCCGACATCGTCGCTAGGCCTTTTCCGGTTCCTTTCAAAGCTAAAGCGGACGGCGCTTCGGAATGAATTACCAAGCCGCAATATTTTCTTATCGTTGTTGTCGTTATTCGCAATAATTGTACACAAAGAAGAAAAATACGCTGATATTAGGAGTGCCGTCCGCTGCGATCCAAGCACAGCCGTGCCGGTAGTCTCCCGTCGGTAGCCGTGCGCTGCAGCTGAGCTCGACAAGTATCGGAGCTCTCCTTCATATTAAACGTTTGACAGCAGATATTGTTTTTCTTAAAATGTTCAACTTATACATCACTTTATATAGCGGAAATAATTTTGCTTGGAAGAGAAGCTGCAACTGACGTTTTCGTCGCCGGCGGCGGAGGCGTGCAGCTTCGCGCGTCGTCGATTGGCCCGTTGATAGTGTAGCGGGCGATGCGCCAGCGAAACTGCCGTATACGTTGGACACCTCTCGCGCGGCAGACGCTCTACGGCACTGGAGGTCGCTACGCCGTCGGTATATTTGCCGCTAGCGTGGACGTGCTTTACCCGGAAGTGGACAGTGTTTTGAGAAGCGCGTTGGCGACGAGGAATGTCACGTGACATTTGGAAGAGCACTCGGCGAGGAGGAGAGACCAGCCGACGAGGAGAGTAGCGCAGGAAAGAGCGAAACGAGCGAGGGCCGTGTTCCGATCATCAAGCGTGTGTAACTCCGCTATTACAGCCCCATTTCAAAAAATTCTCGCGGCTACGTGTTCGTTGTAGCATCGTGCACAACTGCAACACCACAACTAAATTTCGACTTCTATGTGGTTTAAGCGCCCTTTAAGGACCACGCAGAAACGATGATACGAAAACTGCTATCCGTAACGCTAAGAGACAGAAAAAGAGTGGCGTGGATCAGAGAACAAACAGATATAGCCGA
Source organism: Dermacentor silvarum (assembly GCF_013339745.2). Taxonomy (NCBI): domain Eukaryota; kingdom Metazoa; phylum Arthropoda; class Arachnida; order Ixodida; family Ixodidae; genus Dermacentor; species Dermacentor silvarum. The sequence continues at coordinate 106,395,264 of NC_051160.1, read as the reverse complement.
CATTCTAGTTGACATTCGGAGAAAAAAATATGGAGCTTGCTAAGCCCTGCATCAGATAAGTGATGGACCACTGCAAATACAGAATGGGTGTGAAGGGAAAGAAAGCGCAGTCGAGGGCGGCGAAAAGTTAGGTGGTGTGATCAAATTATGAAATTTGCAGGCGCAGGTTTAAATCACTTCGCGCTAAGCCTAGGGTTATTGGACGACTTGATATTGTAGCGGGTTAAACGGAGATCCCTTGGAGAGGAATCTCCAGTTGCGCGGTAATTGGAGATCCCTTGGAGAGGTCTTTGCCCTGCAGTGGAAACAAAAATAGGCTGAAGAATGATGGCGGTGGAGATGATGATGGTCATCAAAAGACGTCATCGTTCTGCACAAGTTTCAAGGGATTTTCGGCTTTCTCAGTTGAATATACAAACTTCTACTTAGATTCTGCTTCTACTACTCAATGTTGCGAGCGCTGTATAGATTGAATTCTGCGCTAACGGGTCGAGAAAACACGATGTCCTCAAGAATACAAAGAAGATGTACGGATTGTAATGAAGAAGAGTGACCTGTGCCTCAGCAGCATCGCCACCGGCATGAGCTCGTGGTTGCTGTCCTTGGCCGAACGCTTGTGACTGCTACCCGTTCGCCGGCATCCGTTGCTATTAAACCTCTTAGCAAGTGGTGGAGTCTGCTGGGTTTCGACCACCCTGGAACTGCGGAGTCGCACTCTACCCCCCATCATGCCCGAGGACGCAAGCGGCACTCCTCCAACCCCTCCGCCGGCGCCGCCCACCCTGGTTTGTGCCGGCGCCTTGCATCTGCGAGATCCCCCTATCTTCTCCGGCACAGATGAAAAAGACGTTGAAGATTGGATCTCCTCATACGAGCGAGTGAGTGCCAATAACCATTGGGACGATGCTACCAAGTTGAGAACCGTAGCATTCTATCTCTCGGACGTTGCGAAACTATGGTTTCTCAACCATGAAGGCGACCTCACTACGTGGTTGGTCTTCAAGACCATGTTTACCCAAGTTTTCGGTCGGCCAGCAGTACGAAAGCTCCGTGCAGAACACCGTTTGCGCACACGATCCCAAGAGAGCGGAGAGAATTTCACGAGCTACATTGAGGACATTCTTGACCTTTGCAAACGGGTGAACGCGTCGATGTCGGAGGAGGAGAAGATCAAACATATAATGAAGGGTATTGAGGACGACGCATTCCAAATGTTATTATCGAAGAGTCCTCGCACTGTCGTTGAAGTGATCGAATTGTGTCAGAGTTACGACGAGTTGCGCAGGCAACGGCTTCACACCAGACGTCCCCCTGCGCCCGCCGACTCTGTGTCCAGCCTTGGTGTCAGCGACGACCATGCTGCCCTGTTTCTGAAGATTCAGGAATTCGTTCGCGCAGAGGTTGCTCGCCAGCTATCTTTGATGTCTTGCGTCCCGGAACCACCACCCGCTTTGGCACCTACGATCCTCGACTTCATCCAGGAGCAAGTTTCGCAAGCCATTCCTCCAGCACGTGATCCGACGCCAGTCAATGCACCTCTCACGTACGCAGAAGCAGTTGCCCGACCTCGCCCACAAACGCTCTCGCCGCCCGCTATGCATCGACCACCGACCTTTTCGCCGCATCCTATGCCGTTACCTGATCGACAGCATTTTCCGACTTCTCAGCCACGAGTCGGAGCTTACCCCCAACAATGGCGCACCTTCGATGACCGTCCAATATGTTTTGCTTGTGGTGGTGCTGGTCATGTGGCGCGCCATTGCCGTCGTCGCATGCTTCCTTTCCCGAACATCTGGCGAGCGCCACCGTTCCCCGCTCAATTTTCATCGTCGCCTTCCAGCCTTCCTACCTCTTCATTTTGTCCTGATCGCTCACCCGCGCCTACCCGCCGCTCACCATCTCCACGTCGTCGCTCGCTTTCTCCGATGCGTCGCCGTGCCGGACCCACCGAGCAGGAAAACTGAAGGCCGCAGTTCCCGAGGCACGAACTGCGTCTACGTCGAAATGCTCAAGTCCTCGTCCCTCTCCAGCCAACGTAATTGAAGTGTATGTCGACGGAGTCGCCGTCATGGCACTTGTCGATACAGGAGCCGCAGTATCTGTAATTTCCGCCAAACTCTGTCGCATACTAAAAAAAGTTCTGACGCCTTTATCCGACCTCTCCCTTCGAACCGCAACCGCTGAAAACATTACGCCTCTCGCTGCATGTACTGCTCGAGTCTTCATTCAAGGAGTTCTGTATACCGTCGAATTCGTCGTCCTGCCCTCGTGTTCCCATGACATTATATTAGGTTGGGACTTCCTTGCAAATAATAACGCCGTTATTGACTGTTGCCACGCCGAACTTGAACTTTCTGCGCTTCACGAGTTTGAGGCAATCGACGACCACCCTTCTAGTGATAAACTTTTTGTGTCCGAAGACAATGCCGTTCCTCCGTGCTCTTCCCTGCTTGTCCCTGTGTCGTGCGCCGCTATTTCTGAGGGCACTGTTCTCTTTACGCCCTCTAAAGTGTTCCTTCGCCGCAAATGCTCTCCGCTGCCCTTTGCTCTCCTTACTCTTCGCAGTGGCGCCACGAAGATGCTCGTCGACAATCCCACGGCGTGCCCTTTACCTTTATTTCATGGCGAATGCCTAGGCCTTGTTCAGCCGGTCGACACCTTTTGCATCTTTGACGCTCCTGCGGCTTCTACTCCTACAGACCTTAGCGCCCTTTCTTGTGACCCTGCGGTTGATCAGTCCCTGCGCGACGCTTTCAACCGCTCCATCGACGATGAAACGTCATCTTCACAAAGAAGCCAGCTGCTCGCTCTGCTTCAGAAGTTCCGCGCCTCTTTTGACAGCCCTGCTTCCGGTTTGGGTCGCACATCAACCGTTTTTCACCAGATAGATACCGGCAGTCATGCACCTCTACGGCAACGCCCTTATCGGGTATCCGCCTCGGAGCGCCGTGTAATTGATGACCAGGTTGATGACATGCTCAAGCGCGGGGTTGTACAGCCTTCGAACAGTCCCTGGGCGTCACCGGTCGTTCTTGTTAAGAAAAAGGATGGCTCTATTCGGTTCTGCGTCGACTACCGACGCCTGAACAAGATAACGCGCAAGGACGTTTACCCGTTACCGCGCATCGACGACGCCCTCGACTGTTTGCAGGGAGCGGAGTTCTTTTCTTCGCTGGATTTACGTTCCGGATACTGGCAAGTCCCTATGGCACCATCTGATCAGCATAAAACAGCATTTGTGACGCCTGACGGATTATATGAATTTACCGTGATGCCTTTCGGCCTGTGTAACGCTCCAGCCACTTTTGAGAGGATGATGGACAATATTTTGCGCGGCCTCAAATGGAACACATGTCTCTGCTACCTGGACGACGTCGTTGTCTTTTCCGCTGATTTCCATGCACATCTCAGCCGTCTCGAGCACGTTCTGAAATGTCTCATTGACGCGGGACTTCAACTCAACTTAAAAAAATGTCGTTTTGGTGCTCGAAAGCTCACCATTCTTGGCCATGTTGTCTCGCGAGACGGCATTCTTCCGGACCCAGCCAAGCTCCGCGCCGTCGCTGACTTTCCAAAACCGAAGAAGTTAAAGGAGCTTCGAAGTTTCGTTGGTTTATGCTCGTATTTCCGACGTTTCATTCGAAATTTCGCATCCATAATTGCACCCCTGACAGACCTTCTAAGCGGCAACAACGAACTTTCAGCTTGGTCGCCCGCCTGCGATGACGCCTTCACGAAATTACGCCGCCTGCTAACCTCGCCACCTATCCTCCGCCACTTCGACCCTGCCGCCCCCACCGAGGTCCACACCGATGCCAGCGGCGTAGGACTCGGTGCCGTACTCGCGCAACGGAAGGAGGGGTTCGATGAATATGTCGTCGCCTACGCGAGCCGAACTCTGACAAAAGCCGAGGCTAATTACTCGGTTACAGAGAAAGAGTGTTTAGCCATTATTTGGGCCCTTGGGAAATTCCGCCCTTATTTGTATGGTCACACTTTCGACGTCATCACTGACCATCACGCCCTTTGTTGGCTGTCCACCCTCAAGGACCCCTCTGGCCGACTTGCTCGCTGGGCCCTTAAGCTACAGGAGTACGACATCCGCGTTCTTTACCGTTCTGGCCGCAAACACACGGACGCTGACGCCCTTTCTCGCTCACCGGTTGCAGCTGACAACGCTTGCCTATCCGCCCTTGAGCCCGCATTTGCATCACATGCACTGCACAACATGCCGTCGGAGCAGCGCAAGGATCCCTGGATCAGTGCTCTCATCACCATCCTTTCTGATCCATCCACCTCTTCACCATCTCGCGCTCTTCGCCGCCAGGCTACCCACTTCTGCATTCGCGATGGCCTTCTTTATCGTCGTAATTACCTTTCTGACGGACGCAAGTGGCTTCTTGTGATACCCCGACATCTCCGTGACCTTATCTGCGACGCTTTCCACGCCGACCCACAGTGCGCGCATGCCGGCCTCTTCAAGACTTACGCTCGACTACGCCTCCGATTTTATTGGCGCGGCATGTATAACTACGTGCGAAAGTTCGTTCGCTCCTGTACTCAGTGCCAACGCCGAAAATTACCTCCCGGACAAGTCTACCCGTCACAACCCCTTCCCTGCCCTAGTCGTCCCTTTGATCGTGTTGGTATTGACATATACGGACCGCTACCATCCACTCCAGCAGGGAACCGCTGGATTATTGTTGCCGTGGATCACTTGACCCGTTATGCTGAAACCGCCGCTCTGCCGACTGCCACCGCCCGCGACGTTGCATCGTTTCTGTTACACCATTTCGTTCTGCGCCACGGTGCCCCTCGCGAACTTCTGAGCGATAGAGGCCGAGCCTTTCTTGCCGATGCTTTGAAGGCACTACTCGACGAATGCCGAATCATTCACCGCACAAGTACAGCGTACCATCCGCAAACTAACGGCATGACAGAACGCTTCAACCGTACTCTTGGTGATATGCTATCAATGTACGTCGCCTCTGATCATTCAAATTGGGACCAAGTTCTCCCTTTCGTCACGTATGCGTACAATACTGCGGCCCAAGCAACTACTGGATTTTCCCCGTACTTTCTCCTATATGGCCGAGAACCATCTAATACGTTCGATACAATTCTTTCATATAAACCTGATGCGTCCGAAAGTACTCCGCTGTCTGAAGCTGCTCGACATGCTGAGGAATGCCGCCAGCTTGCCCGCTCTTTTTCCACCGAGGACCAGTGGCAGCAGCAATCCCGTCAACCAGCCGACCGTTCTGCACCTACATTTTCCCCTGGCTCTCTGGTCTGACTTCGGGTACCCGCTACCACACCCGGCCACTCTGCAAAACTTGTCGCGAAATACCTCGGACCCTACCGCGTTCTGGAGCAAACGTCATCCGTCAATTACCTCGTGGAGCCCCTCAAGCCACCGACAGACCTGCGCAATCGCGGCCGCGAACTTGTCCACGTCTGTCGCATTAAGCCGTACTACGACCCACTAGTAGTGTCTTCGCCTTAAGCCGCCAGGATGGCGCCTTTTTCGGCGGAGGGCGATTGTAATGAAGAAGAGTGACCTGTGCCTCAGCAGCATCGCCACCGGCATGAGCTCGTGGTTGCTGTCCTTGGCCGAACGCTTGTGACTGCTACCCGTTCGCCGGCATCCGTTGCTATTAAACCTCTTAGCAGTATTTTGTATTTTATGACAACTATGCTGCTCAACAAGCAATGCTCATAATAGCATAAGTACGGACAGATAAAACGTAAGGAAAGCTAAACTATGATAGCATACTTGCGCTAAAGCGTGCGCAGCAAGCAAATTGCTTTTCCACGAATTGCAAGTTCACACCTTGCTCAAGAATTACTGGGGCCAAAAGTATTGTGGCGCCTTTGTCCTGTCAAGCACTCCCATATGCATAATGGTGCATTTTTAGGCTGATGGTTGTATGGAACACTGCTTTTCTGTCTCTGCGAATTCCAAGCTACTTTCTGGGAGACGCCGCTCCCATAACTACGGCGATGGATGTGCAGTCACCTGGAGGGGTGCTGGGTCCTTCCACGTCAACAGCGGCCGCGCCGAGAAAGCGGTCTAGTGACCCGAGTGATACTGACAGCAAATACACTGTGATCTACTCAGCGACCAGTGATGAGACCTCGGATGACAGTGACTTCGTGTCCGTAGCAAAGCGCAAAGCAAAGAGAAGACTCATCAGGACATCTTCCGCAAGTAAGGCTACTGTGATCCCGACGTGGAAGTCATCAGAGCACACAACTTTATTTGTGCCTCTGGCTGCTAGCGACAATATAAACCGGCTCAACCGTCAAGCTACATCTGTGGCGCTCGAGGCCCTTGCTCCGGGTCAGATCAAAGATGTTAGAATCACGCCTGTTAGAAGTTTCTCGCTATAGATGTCACAGACCGCAGTGCGCCAGATGTTTTGAGGAACGTCAAGGTGCTGGATAACATCAACGTACGCTGCTTCACACAATCTGAACCTACCTCTACGGCCGGTGTTGTGTATGATGTAGACAATTCCATAAGCGATGCCGACCTGCCTATCAGGTCGTATCAAGCCGGCGACAGAGGGAATTGCCATATTGCAAGCCCGTCGCCTAGGGAAATCGAACTGCGTGAAGCTAACTTTCAAAGTAGACAGCCTACCATCACACGTCAAGGTCGGTCACTTTCGACAAGTAGTACGGCCTTTTGTGCCAAAGCCGCTTCAGTGCCGGAAGTGTCAAAGGATAGGGCACGTTACTGCAGTTTGCACAAAGACAGCTGTGTGCTCACGATGCTCTGGGTCACACAGCTCCAACGCCTGTCGTGCAGAAAACCAAAAGTGCGCCAATTGCCAAGGCTCTCACGACGCATCTTCCAAGAATTGGCCACATGTGAAAAAGGAGATGATAGTCATGAAGCAAATGGTCAGGGATGGTTCGTCGCACAGGGAATCTGCCGCTAAGGTGCGACGGCGACGTTCACATCGCCGGAGATCTTCGAGGAAACCTACTGCTATTGCTAAGGATGCACCGCGTCCGCCGACAGTCCACATACTTCCACAGACAACTAGCAATACTAGCAGCGAGGATCCTACGCAGAAAGTCTCGAATGTCATTGCCTCACACCAGGAGTGGCCTCCGTTGCCGAGGCTAGACCAACCAGCGGAGAAGCTACATGACGCACGCTCGCCGAATCATGCTTCACCTTCGGACAGCAGCCAAGAAGATGACAAACAAGTTGTCACCATGATAAGGGTCCTTATGAACACGTTCCGTGTTCTCCTGACGTCCATACACACTCCGGCGGCTCGAGGTGCGCTTCAGATACTGGATGCGCTCAATCCAGTACTGTCCAGTCTTGAGCAGCACCATGGCGGCTCCTCTGCACTCGTTCCTTAAACAAGTCAAGGAAGCGTCTATCTTCCGGTGGAATGCCCGTGGCCTTAAATCCCGCATTTTGGAGTTTTCGTCACTTTGTCTTTAAGAACAAATTTCCCATTATCGTTATTCGTGAGCCAAACATTGTGAGCGCAATCCGTTTATCAGGATATGAAGCTTTCATGTCTGGCACCTGTAGCGACCGCAGCAAAGTCATAGTCTATGTCAGATGTGATTTCACTTATGTTTTACACCCAGTGGCGCCTGATGACGACAATTAGTACGTATGCTTGACCGTAAAATGCAAGAACGTCACACTCACGCTCGTAGGTGCCTACATTTCCCCTTCGAGCCAATTTAACAATGCAAGACTAAGTGCAATTTTAAAAGCGACACCTGGACCATGGATTGTTACCGGCAATTTCAATGCGCATCATTCGCTATGGAGAAGTTCAAAGATGGATTGTCGAGGACGACGTGTACTAACATTCGCGTCGAACCATGAACTTTGCTGCCAAAATGATGGAAGTCCCGCTTTTCTTTGGAGATGGACTTACAGCAGCTGCCTGCACTTAACTTTTGTTTCAAGATCCCTCAGTAGCAGTGTCAAATAGTTCCCGGACAACGGAACGCATGGTAGCGACCATGTTCCAACATACGTTAAGGTCGAAGGCATCGCCAAGTCACACTATACCAGAGTTCAACGCATCGACTGGCCGAAATACACGATCCTCATGGAGCAGATGTGTCAAAATTCTCAGAACTGTGTTCCTGGAAACATCGAGGAGCTAATTAATGACGCTGCTCAAAAGGCCACAAGCATTTTTAGGCCTATACCAGAATTTTCTGAATTCTAAGCGGAATTGGAATGCCTCCGAGCAATTCGCCGTCGCGCTGAACCACGCTACCGGCGCACAGTCTATCTACGACTTAAGGGAGTCGAGACGCATACAGAAGAAGATCCAGCGTCGGACCAACTTACTGCAGTCTCTAAGGTGGAAGACTTTCTCTGATTCCCTCGACCCACATAAACCCCTGTCATATATATGGGTGCGTGGTCTTCGAACATCGCCGCAACAACGCCACCCCTTCAAATGCCTGGCTCTCTACCAAGGTCGCCGAGAGATCGACGTAGCGGAGGACTTCTGTTTGAAGGTTGCCGGCCAATCGTCCTCGTTCACCGCGCATGATCCCTGTGACGTTCCCATCTCGAGGGATTCTCGTATGGACAATCTGTTTTCCATCGAGGAGTTGCAAGCGGCATTGGCAGGGTGCAGACGTTCCTCATCGCCTGGGCCTGACGGGGTGACGTACGCAGCTCTTGCCAACCTCGGTAAAACAGCCCGGCAAGCTATTCTGGACGTGTACAATATTTCGTGGCGTGAAGGAGTGGTTCCTGCTGCATGGGTGTCCAGCCGCCCTGTGCCTCTGCTCAAACCAGGCAAGTCACCTCTAGACGTGGCGTCTTATCGTCCCATTGCTCTGGCCAGTTGTCTAGGAAAGGTGATGGAGAGGATGGTGCTGACACGTCTGGAGTGGTACTTAGAGCGGTAAGAGATATACCCTGACGCTATGGCAGGCTTCCGACGCGGACGTTCTTCTATAGACAACGTCATAGATCTTGTCTCGTCAGTTCAGCACGAAAAAACCAGAAAGAGACTGTCAGCGGCGATGTTCCTGGACGTTAAAGGCGCTTCTGACAACATAACTCATGGAGCCATCCTCGATGCTTTGGGGGATGTCGGCCTGGGTGCCCTTGTTTTTCGATGGATACTCAGCTATTTGACGGACAGGTAATTCTTTGTACAGACAGAGGATGGTGTGACATCGCAGCACAACACCTACCGTGGCGTACCGCAAGGTGGACTCTTGAGCCCCACTCTATTTAATCTAGTGCTCATCGACCTGGTACATTCCCTTCCGCAATCCGTCCATGTGTCGATCTATGCGGACGATATAAGCATTTGGTCAACAGGAGTAACGCGTCCACAGGTGCGCGCCAGACTCCAAAAAGCGGCCACAGTTACATCAGGTTATCTTCGAGTACGAGGTCTGGAGGTGTCATCAGAAAAGTGCTCTATGGTCGCTTTCACGCGCAAAACAATGAGACCGTATGTTGTCAAAATTAATGGACAGCCAATCATCTACCAGAAGACGCACCGTTTTCTAGGAGTGACAATCGATCGAGACCTCTCCTGGAGTCCTCTTATCTCCTACCTAAAAAAGAAGCTGGCCAGTGGTAACCCATGTTCTCAGATTTCTCGCGGGTAAGTCATGGGGTGCACTGTGAGGCCGATGCTCCAACTCTATAACGCATTCTTCCTGGGTCTCCTACGCTATAGTTACCTGTATTAAGTGGGACCGGTAAGAGCAACCTCCGTGCCCTCCAGTCTGTGCAAGCTCAAGCTCTGAGAATATGTCTTGGTCTTCCCAGGTGTGCATCCATGGCAGCAACAATAGCCATCGCGCATGATCACCCCATCAATACGTACATTCAAGTCGATGCTTTGAGGATGCACATCAGGCACTTCGCCCGACTTCCATCGCATCATCTCGCCTCCCTTCCTGCCGCTCGACTTCGTTCAGCGCTTAGCAGGATTATTGCCGCCAGCCATGGAACTTTACCGTCGAACTTCATGCCTGCAGCACTACCATCTCTACCACTGTGGTGCCTGCATCTAATCCACGCCCTTGTGATTTCTGGTATCAAAAAGAAAACGGAGATGTCGTCATTCGCCCTCAAACAAACCGCGCTTTCATTCATGCATGAAAAGCACAGCGAACGCACCCACGTTTACACGGACGGTTCTGTCGCCTCCAAAAGTTCAGCCGGAGCAGTGGTAATTCCCGTGAAATCTGTTACCATCCAATTCAAGACGTCTCACATTACATCATCGACTGCTGCAGAACTCGCAGCTATCGGTGCTGCTCTGGAATTTATTGGTCCCAAATCATCACAGTCATGGTCCATCTTTTGTGACTCGAAGGCAGCTCTCCAGTGCCTGCTGTACCCTTTCAACCGCGGACCTAACGCACAATTAGTCGCAGACATCCGACTACTTCACCATCACGCAACTGACAAGGGGGACAACATCATCTACCAGTGGATACGGGGTCACTGCGGAATTTCGCGAAATCACAGTGCGGATGACGCTTCCCGTTCAGCCCACGATGGTGCCCCTATTGTATCGATGCCACTGTCGAGAACAGACGCAGCCACAAAACTTCGTTCCCTCGCACGCGAGCTTACGCAGACTCTGTGAAACACCAGTGCCTTCAGCAACGGACGCCTCCACACATCGGATCCATGTCTGCAACTCCGCCTTCCACCGGGGTACCAAGAGCGGAAGCAGCACTTCTGTGCCGCCTGTGGCTCGGCGTGGCATTCACGAACGCCTATTCCTTCCGCATTGGAATGGCCGACAGCCCTGGTTGCGACAACTGTGGCTGCGAGGAGACAATCAAGAACCTCCTCTGTGACTGTCCCCGCTACAATGTGGCAAGAAAAGTGCTCGCGACTGCGCCTGAAAAACTGGACAATCGCCCCTTCACAGAGGAAAAAGCTTTAGGACACTGGTCTAGACGGGCTTCGGTACTCAAGGCCTTAAGGGCTCTGCTGAAGTTCTTAAGGGCTTGTGAATTGTGCGACCGGCTTTGAACGTTGTAGCGCGTATGGTCGCGTTATTGAGCGAATTTTCTTGAATTTTTTTGTTTCTTCTATCTCCTTTTATTCCATTTACCCCTTTCCCCAGTACAGGGTAGCAAGCCGGTATTTAAACTGGCTAACCTCCTTGTCTTTCTTTTTCTTTCTCTCTCTCTTTAGGCTGATTATCTTCGCACACACATTGCTTGCAGTACTGTCAAGCATACATGGTTGGACACAGTTTTTATAATCAGTAACATCTGCTAATCAGTAACAGTATATATTACAATGCAACTTGCCATCTAATACGGTTCTCTGGAAACAAGAACTGATATTTTTATTTTTGCTGAATATTTTGTTTCGCTAATAAGCTACATACAATTTATAATGCACGAGAAAGCGCACGAACCGCACAATTATGGTTGGACCAATGGCACACTTTAATGACATAATGATTGAGGGCACAATTATTAATGTATGCCTCTGTTGGATCTGGAAATGCACAAAGAAAGAAAACCCATGTATTGTTACCGTGATCCTGTATGGCTCGGCATTTTTTAAATAATGAACAAACATGTTATAAAATGAAACCACCATTTCTTCTCTAAAAATGATTTTAAAATGTTCATGTTCCCAAATTTTCGAAGTGTAATGTCTCAAATAATATTGGTATTACAGTCGAAGCCGGATATATCGCACCCACATATAACGAATTATTGTGAACGTCGAACAGTTGCAAAATGCCTTTGAATATCTCATGCAAATGTATAGTGCTGGTGCACGCGTATATAGAACACCCGTTCATGAGCACATTCAATATATCGAACGCAGCGACAGGCCGAAGACCTGAAAGTGAACTTTGTGCACTATGAGGTCTTCTGGCACCTGGAGGTCGCGAAGAGAATGTACAGTCAGTTGAGCCGTGCCTGCAGTCAGTTGAGTCCCGTCGAGCTGATCGGCTAGCCCGCGTGCTACCTCGAACGTCAACTTCCTTCTTTCCTATTTTCGTGGCGTCGTTGTGCGGGTTGAGTGCATATTCGTGAGTTCAATCAATTTGCAAGTGCAAAAGAAAATCAACTTGAACTTTGTAATGAAGTTGAAATTGATTCAGCAATTTTTTGCTGGCAAGTAAAGTGTACTTGCTTTATGGACGGGATTCGGAGCAACATCACCGCTTCACTGCGGCCAGCTGCCTAACTATCATAAGACGCTCATAGCAACAAGAAAAAAGGCACTGGGGACTCGGCATGGTGGACCTAGCGGTGCCACCAAATCTACAGAAAGAAATGCTTGGTCACATCGTTCTTGTACGCCGTTCAGAAGACGTCTACACTGTTTGCAGCAAACTAAAGCAAGCTTCAATATATTACACGGATGATTGACTGGCAGCATGAGGAAAAGCCTTTGTAACCCTTCGAAGCCGTAGGACAGGAACAGCAGGTGTTCGCAAATGTGTCGTTGCTCTGGCCAGATGACCTTCTGGCGCAGGCAAGGAGCCATTGCCAATCTGAAGTAGTCAGAGGAATATATGTGGAAGTAAAAAAGGCACAGCACTTAGCATGGTGTGCCTAGTGGCGTCACCGAGTACAATGCCCATGTATTTTGTCGAGCACTCGTCGCACTTGTTCGAAGTGAATAGCCCTGTCAAAATCGCAGGCCACAGTGCATAAATTGTAATATGTGCCGTAGAGTAATTGTAAAAAGTTATTTGGTGTTTTTCTAATAACGTGTCAATTATGCATTTCTGTTTTCCCGCGCAAGTTATCTCTGCAGATGTAAGTTATTTAGCTGAATGACTAGATTTACGCTATCTTACGCAGCTAATTAAAAAAATGTGTATGATATATAAAATACGCTTGGTATATGATTTCTCCAAACATGATGCTCACCAAACATGATGCATATATGGAAGCCAGAGTTCACCTAACAAAAGTTGATGCCATCCAAGACCCAGCACAAGCTCAGCTTTTACTCTAAGCTTCCGCCATCTCTTCAACCCAGCAGGATGTGTTCAGAGTTGTCATAGCGGTCATCTGACGTGCAAGTGTGAGAGTGTGAAAGCTATAGTGTGAGCGATAATCAGCATCATTATCATCATAACAATAATCATCGTCGCCATAGTTTTCAGCCTATTTTATGTAAAGCGCAGGGAAACGAGTTCTTACAGCGATCTGAAATTTCCCCGTCATACGGCAGCAGCCCCCATGTTTTCCTGTAAATTTCCTGATTTTTTCTCACCACTGAATTCTCTGTCGGCCTCGACTGCATTTCCCTTCTCTTAGCATAGATTCTGTAACTCAAACAAAGTCCTAAGAATTACACGGTATGCCTAACATCGTTCTTCGTTATTCATGTGAAGAGATACAAGCCCTTAATTGGAATGCAGGTGCCCGTGCAATGGTACAGTGAATGCAATGCATTGTCACCGACCCTGATAAGAATGCTGCTGACCAGAAGGCCATATCCTAGCACTTCCACCATCCCGATCCCATTAAACGCCCTCACGTGAGTCTTCGCCTGTGAAAATATATCCTACGGATCCAAAGGTGGTCTTATTTCAAAGTATGTCGGTGCCTTCTCCGCCATTTTCATTTAGGGCAGAGAAAACGAGGCTCAAGGTGCTGCTGGTGCGGGAGCCTCACACAGACACACTTTTACTTGAAACTTGCCCCACTTTTGATTTGACGTGACTTTACTCGAAACTTTCCCCTTCTAGTCATATAAACGAATGCCCACCTTGTGCTTTGGGACTCGGGTTCGCATCCCACCGCTAAAAACATTTATTAAAGAGGCACAATACAAGGTGTGATAGGTACATACCTCCCACCTTCCCGCATAATGCCTGATATGATGAGAAATATTCATTCTCATTAAAGGAATCCTCAAAGGTGCAAAGCTTTCCCTAACTTCTGTCACGCCTATAGGGATGACCAGAGTGACAGCGCTGCGTACACGTGGTGATACTAAATATGTGAAATATGTCTTCTCCAAACATGGAAGCTACTCATAGTGTGGCAATTACCGAGCTCCAGAGGCTCCACACACTTTAGTAAGAGACATCAGCGCCATAAACATAGACAAGATGCCCGGCTGTCAACGTTTATGTTTATTCTGCACGACTTACTACGAATATCATCCATTTGGCAAAAGTGGAAGAAGCATCCATTGTGACTCACTGTTGTTCAAGCTGAGACGACATCAGCAAGGCGCAGATCGAACAAGCAATAACACGGCAACCATCCATTAGTTCAATTTTTTTTCCAGAGGCCTGAAATAAACTTAAACTCGAACATCCACAACTTTACCGAAAGAATTGAACGCCTCACGTACCGCCTATCTAAATCATAATGAGCCTGCAAATCACAGTGATGGGAAAGCAGAAAAATGATTCATTGTGCGTAGTTTATAGTTAGATAAACAGCCCCATGTAATGTGGCGGTACATGTCAGGGTATGGTCTACACGTTAGCTGCACGCAGCACGCATAATCACATCAGAGACAAACCAATGGCACGCAAGAAAACTATCTTGAAGTTCTAAGTTCCCATTATGAAAAGGAAATGTTCTTACAAAGGGTGCGTTTTCTAAGAAAACGTTGTTTATCTTTATATAGGAGTGCTTTGCTCTGGTGCCAATAAAATGATTTTGTACCTGATAAATAATCCAAGAGACTTTATTAACTACGTCACTTTTGAAAATTTAGGTACCGTTTTATTGGTTTGGATATTTAGGATGTTTATTATTTCTCGAATTCCGACGGCCACATTAAATTGCTAGAAAGAAGTGAAGAAAAACAAAAAAAATAATTCTTCTCTTATAGTTAAAAAAAACTGTACAATCAATTGTCCAAGAACTTGTTTGCCTATACAAAATGTACGCATGACCTTTCAATAAATGCTTCAAATACCTGTACGTAGCAATTTAGGCATTATCAGTTGCCATACGTTAAAAAAATATAGCAGGAGAAGCGTTATCGATTCGTCAGTTACAATTGTTTTTTGAAAGCGACAATATATTTGTGTCGAAACATACGTCATGATGCTGTCAATTGCATCACCCTGTACACCTGGGTGACACATGATCGAACAATATAAATGCTAGAGCGCGCGACTCTATTCAGTAGGTCTGCACGGAAGCATTCGAAAACGCAGCTATGCAGCTAATCTGTCGGTACTTGCTGCTCATCGGCGTTTCGATGCTGTTAGTAAATTTAGCATTTACTGTAAGTACTCACCTGCAAATCTGCTATATAACATTCTCGATCGTACATAGGTGTGCGCTGCCCCCTTTGGTGTAAAATTAAAAAAAGCTTAAAGTTAAAACTTCTTACTAATACTTTTGTTTCAAGCTACCCGATTTGACTCCTTCAGCTATTACCATAATATGCGATCGTCCTTACGTTCAGTTATGTTTCTTGCAATGCTTTAAATATGTCGTTATTAATAATCAACTGCTAGGCAATTGCCGTTTGTAAACTATTGCGTTTTCTTATAAGGGTCATGAAACTAACTACAGCGTACGGCTGATAATATAGAAAAAAGGAACCATACAGCGTAAATCTTTATACCAGAAGTTATGTTTACAAAGCCGAACTTTTACCTGAGTTCATGTAAATACAAACAAATATTTAAGCGCTTCTAGCTGAGAAGATTTATGCATGATAGGTTCATGTTAACATTCTCTAACCAAGTATACTATAAGATATTTTAATGTATTACGCAGAATATACTGAAAAATTTAGAATTTCATTGCCAGTTATATATCGGTTCACTACTCAAGTGTGTTCTTGGCGAAAAGGCAGACAAACTAACAAGCTTCCTTCGGCATTCATGTAATCAACTTGTTTTGATTTTTTGATTATTTGATGCTATAGACGTATCTGTTAAAACAATACCACTTCGGTGAATGCACATATTATAAAATTGTGTTCGATTGCGTCTTGAATTATTCCGCACTTTACTGTCAATATTGACATCTACTTATTAATGGTAAACTGTCGTTTTCCCTCGTTCCAAATTGTTCAACAAAATTTTATCAACTGTCTTTAGTTTGTATTATTAGTCGTAATTGTATAGTTACAGACTCCTTTTAGAAGATAATTACACAGAATTTGTAGCCATCTCGAAGGCACGGCCAGACAAGCCCACGGTAGATTTGGAGGCACCATTTCCTGAATTTTGCTTTAGTAAGGTATTATTGTTTATTGCGCCATATCAAATAAAATATAAACATAATATTCGACAATTTGATCGTGCTCTTTGGCATGCATCCATGGCGGCAGATAGCGCGAACTTAACAGGGATACAGAAACAACAAATTACTTACATTAAACGCTTCTGTTTCATGCTTCGTTGTTCCTGTGCCCCCGTTAATTGGGCGCCACCTCTAACCATGGTACAAACATCCACCGCAAATGAGAGGTTGCTCATGCGACCAATGCTGGGTTATAGCGTAGCAATTGGGCGCAAATTAGCTTGCCAAAATTTGTGAAATATGGTGGAAATGTCCTGTATACAAAGGAGATAGTCAGTGCGCCGCATTATTTTAATTAATTGACTGTAGTCGCCCACATGCAAGGAATTCTGTCGAGTCTCAACTGTGTCTTGACACATTAGTATGGTTGTCTACGTATGGACTGCGAGTTTTACTATCTTGAGCGCCGGCGACATGGTTGTGAGAAAAAATATATAACGATAATATAAACGCACAAGAAAAAAAAAAGAACAAGGTGAGTCAACAGTGCTTGACATCGAAGCAAGACAAGTTTTTAGGTGCATTAGGGTACCATGTGATTTGTTTGGACGGCACTACGCTCGGGATTTGCCCATGTTTGTTATTACAATATTTCCGGGATCAGACCATAAGTTTCGTTGAGTAAACCGGCAATTCCGGTTTGTGTTTTACTCGCGCGCGCTTTGAAAGAATGCATCTGCGATTCATTCCGGTCTCTTGGCGTGAATAATGCATTATTACTGCTTCGTACATACCTCTGCGATAAAGCGGTTCGTCTTGTTTTATTGAAAGGTTCATTTTTAGGCCTTTTTTGTTATTATTGGAGTACTACAAGTCCCCAATAGTTTACTTCGACAAGACGAAATTGTTCAGATACCCAGATACCATGAACCCAAAACCGAATTGAACTCTCCTAAGAAGACATTGTCTTCAAAACGCAAAATCTCGCAAATGTGAGATGTGACAGACACATGATCATCAAGTTCTTCGCCGACGATCCATGGAAGTAGAAAAGTTGTAAGAGACATAGAGATACATACCTAAAATATTGGCAGCATGTAGTCCATTAACAAGTCTATTAAAGACAATTTGGCAGAATGCGATCAGCGATCACATCACCATTTTCTCTCAAGAGAGCTTCAAAACATTCAATTTGCTGTTCAAAGCAAAAGCAGTAATCGCCTATTGTTACTGAGAGCCTCATTCTCCGTAAATGTTTAGCTCATCTTGGTTTCATGTAATAGCAAAAACTGCAGCACAGCTACAACGTGCACCTTCTATTCACCCGAGCCTCGCTGGTACGAAAAAGTGATGTAGCCTGTAGGGCCGATTACAATTTATCATTGTGAACGTTGACAACGCAATCATCTAAAACTGACGCAAGCTCAACTCATGAAACTAATGGGAAAAGCATGTTTCACTCAAAGGAAAGGAACCAGGAGCGAAAAAAATATGCAATCACCGCAGTGACATGGCACGAATCATCTTGTAAAACGGTGAGGCCCGAGTAGAATATATGCTGAAAGGAAACCCTTGAAATTATTGTCAATCACGGCCACAGACCACTGTGTGCGCTTTTGTCATTCACCTCGTGGAAGGGTGTCCCATGCGCCTCCTCTACTTTTAAGAAGAATGTCTTAGCAGTCGTCAGTTCTATGTGATTACATATGTGCTTGAGCACATGACGAAAGCTTCCTATCATATGGGAATATTTAACTACGTTATACTACCGATGTTTTCTCTTTGGGTTCGCATCTTATTGCATGTGTCCAACTATTTTTGCTAAGGCTGCAAGCAGGTTATTGATATTTTCATTGGAAAGTTTCATTTTTGAATCAAAGTGATTAATAAAAAAATGCCAAAGCAGAATCTGTGATATTGTGCGAAAAATCTATTTGTGGAGGCATTCATTACTTTCCCATTGCAGAAAAGACCGCAAGGCAGCAAGTGTGATGGCACCTGGGACTGTAATGACGGATTGTGTTGCTTGAAAACATCTCCCGGCAACCAGACTTGCCAACCTCTTGCAAAACCACTTGAAGACTGTGAAATCGTACCCAAATCGGGAGTCTACTTTGAACATTGCCCTTGTGCTCCCGGAGGTAATATAAATACTCTTACTGTAGGACACACCTTTGTTGTTTCGCCGTAACGAATGTTGCTGTACCATGTGGTATCGCCTGTAGTTCCTCTTGTCACTTGTTGGAAGGGAGCTCTTGTGAGATGAACTCTGAATTATTACGTCTTTCTAAAAAAAGAAAAAAAACGCTAAATCTAGGGCCTCATGAGGGCAATCTTTGAACTGATATCTGCTCATTAACATCAAGCGGACGATTTTCGTAATGAACGAATTGCAGCATCACGTAAAAAAAAAGCTCCTGCAGCGCAAGGAGCGTCTTTTAAAGAGCTTAAAATGTCCTTTCACAACTCAATGTGCTACAAACAGCACTCGTTTTGTGTTTCCAGGATACCACGAACCGAGGCAAATTGGTACAAAGTGCCCGACTTGCGTTAGTGTCCACCACTTGCAGCGACTCAATGAATACAGAACTTTTAGGGGCGAAGCTCCTTAGGGTGTAGGTCTGTCCCTCCTCTCTAGTATGTAGTAGTAGTAGTAGTCGTCGTAGTAGTCGTCGTCGTAGTAGGTAGCCACGTCTACTTTTATGAAAAAAAAATAATTCTGAAAGTTGCGTCCGTAGCGCGGAATCGAACCAGGGACCCCTCGGTTCCGAACGCGCGGCGCTAACCACTACGCCACGAAGCGCACATAGACACATGCACCACGATGACAATAAATACCCAACATTAACGAAAGACTGCGCGTTTCTAACCCGTTTGTGCTAGGGCATTACGGCCCGTGTAAGAAGCTGGTGTAAGACGCTGTGGCCTCTCCGCCTTACCCCCGTATTCATAAACGCTCCTCGACTTGAAGTTGATTACCACCGCCTTCGGCAGCCCGTTCGAAACGCGTTGAAGGCGGTGGCAAGTCAAGTCGGGGAGCGTTTATGAATACGGCGGTTATACTCTCTCAGCAGTCATGTGACGGCGTCGGCAAACGCGGTGCACGTTCCGGCATGTGTAAACGGCTGCGTAAGACGCTGTGGCCTCTCCCCCTTACTAGAGAGTACTGCACGTTTCTAACGCGTTTGTGCTAGCGTCCCCTTAAGCGGGAGATGGTGCAATTATAATGAAGGGCGCTGTTATAAAATAGGAATGACGTCACATATGGCGCGTGTCATTGGTGGAAGTCAATCGTTCGATTTAGTGCGGCGAGACTGGGCGAATTACACGGAAGATTCACGGTTTACCGATGATTCCCTCCGGAGCTTCGCCCACTCATCATCATTCACCCCGTGGATATGCGGTGTTTTTTATAGATGCTTGAGGAAAAACCAGTTATTTGATACAACACGTAAATTGTAATAGGAATAAAGCTGCAGCTGCTAGACCTCCAGCGAAGTATAGAAATTAGCCTAATAATTGGTCGCTGACGCATTCTCACGCGTGGCAATGTGGATTTGGGTACGTGAGCCAAAAGTTTCCCAGTTTATACATTGCAGAACTCACATCAATAACTAATTTCGGAAAAGCGGCGAGGATTTGTTCCATATCTGTCATTTATCTGAAACGAGAAACGGCGATTGCCTGCATTGTCATTTGTGCCTTACAGAACGCAACTCGTTGCACAGGGGTGCTGTCAGATTGCTTCTATAGTCAACACTCGTCGCTTCGATAGGCACCCCATTGTTGACATAAACATATATGCACGTACGTCAAATTTAAATTTCGATGTTGAACTGGGAAGGAAAACGCGAAGACGCTTTAAATGTTCCACTCATGCGCATAGGCAATATATTATTAGCTATAGAGGCACCATATGCTTGAGTGAACATACTTTAATACTGCCTGTTATCCACACGTATCGTGCCAGGAAAGTGAATAAATTACTTTAAACACTTACCGATGGCTTCATGTAAATGGCTACATGGATCATGGTGTTTCTGGCATGCGAAATCTCAACAATAAAGTAATATACTCCTGAATGAAATCGGGTACTAGCTTTCCTATGCCTTCGGTGCTCGACAACCCCAGCAATTCAGGACATCGCTTCTCGTTCAGATGTTACACCACGTAACGTATGAATCTCCAATATTCAAACTTCGTGTGATGACGCACGCAGTGTACTGGACGAAAACAGAATACACATAAAATAGTATGACCACGACATCAACTTTCAAAGCCTAGCACAAATCAGGAATCGATGATCTGATTACCACCGCTCGTGTAACACCAGGGGCCGCGTTGTCGACTGTGAATAACCAGTTTCGCTGCAATTGATAGGTGTACGAGAAGACGGGCGCAGAATCTCAAAAAAGCGGCCTGACTTTGCTCGCCGCTGTTAATGTTCTTAGAATGCAACATCTTTTTCTGGGCACATGTTCTCGCTCAAAAGAGTTAACGCTTTAACGTCACCTTTTTGACATTGTGCGCCGTCACGACAAAGTGACAATATGAGGAGCTGAAAATTATTCCCTATTACACTATGGTTGACATGATCATTTAGACATCGTTATTTGAAGTAAATATGTATTCTGGCTTGGTAGTTTAACAATTTTTTATGTTTTTTTGTTCCAGCCTATTGTGACGACATCAGAAAGATTTGTATAACTAGCTAGCGCGCTGCCATGACACCAACGCTTTGGTAGTACAAATAAATAAATGATTATCGGTTCTCCTGAAAACAGGAAAGGGAACGATTGGAGTCGTGGTTTACTTTATTACAAAATTTGTCTTCATCAGTATAACAGTCCAAGTTACTACAGTCATTAATTGTAGTCTGGGGACCTGCCACTACTCATTAGTCTCGGGATCACGAAAGGTGATTTCCCGCCTAAATTGTCAGCTTTCTCAGACGAGTACACTTATACTTACACTATACTACATTATTTTTTTTCAATTTCCTTTATTACACTATATGCAAATATATGCCATATGTACTGACAATACTGACATATTGAAAATGTCAAACATCTTATATCAAGCGCTGTGCGTCATCTTGCACACTGTACGGCAACATTATAGTGTTTGCTGGACAATATAGCTGACGTTTTCGGCTTCGTTCAGTGGTCCACTACTGTACACTGCTATGAACAACGAATACGTGACTATGTCCACACTTAGCTAGGACATCCCTTTAGAAGCGCCCACAGTAAAATCTGCCAAAATATGCCTATGCGAAACTGTTGTCAACGCAGTCGACGTCACCCACACATGAAACGAGTATTGCGTTTTTGGTGCTCTTGGATCCTGTTTGGTTGTTCACTGTGGCATGTATAATTGTACCCAGAAAATTGTTCCGCAATTATTTTAAGCAAATCAGCTTTAAACTTTGGGCTCAACAACAACGCTACTTCGCGTAAAAAATGGCTTAGTGAGTCTTTAAACTCCGACTGAAAAATATATTTAAACTAGAGACACTGCTCTTGCCTGTTGATAATAACATAGTTTGGTTTTATTTTCACCATCAGATACATAGCGATCTGCCATTCTTTAGGTTAAGAAGTAATGTATAAACCGATGGAAGTCAAAAGAACCATAAAAATCCACGCATTTTGGTAGAACATCTGACTTGAAAAATTTTCCACAGCTGATATACCATGATCAAATAAAGTTCATGTCGGTCTGTCGGTCGGTCTGTCTGTCTGTCTAAACAAAACGGTCCATTTAATATTTCAGTGTAAACGCTCAAATGAAACATTTAATACATCATTTTGCTCATTGAGGCGATAACAGAGCTCAGGAAGGTTCATCACAACAAGGTTTTACCAATTTTGAATAAATAGAAGTTTCATTACGACACCGGTGCTTATTGCACCTGCAGATTTTCAAAGCAGTTCGGCCAGTTGTAGGAACTAATGACATCCTAATATTTCTGCTAATGAACAAACAGCCAACGTGAAATGTTCGCGTATTTTTTATACTTAATGACGGTAAAAAATATTTTAAGTATGGTTTTTGCCAGGAAAATCACGAAAGAAACATCGAATTACCTGCATGCTCTACTGAGCACAATATGCTCAGACTTGATTATCATGCTGCCAGTGATAAGAAAATAAAAATTGTTGTTAGGCGTAACCGGAAATACTGCTTTATGTCACAGCGTATGTTTGAACTTCCTCATCTGTATTGTTCTACCCTCGTGAGTAGTTTAACATGATTTAGTAGAGCGAAACCTCTGATGGCTTTTCAAGATAACCATTAATAATAATAAAAGAAGACTATTTATTAGCAATAGAGCGTTTCTCTACTACTCAACGTCACTACTTCCGTTATTGTTACCGTGCGTAGATCAGTAACAAGAAAACAAAATATACTAATAGCTGTGCATAAACTGACATCCGCTGCCTGAATTTGCTCGTTCAGATTATTTATCGTACTCAGCCAGACGCCCCTTTAGAATAAATAAATTTATTTGTCCTGTTCACAACAGAAATGAAGGAGAAGCTAAACGTCACATGACCTGACGAAGTCTTATAACGAAAGTATCGTCCTTCAGTTCCTAGCACCCGTTTTCTTACAATTATTCTGGTTATGCTCGCATTTATTGGTATCTCGGAAAAACTACTTGATTTTAACTGTCCGATTTGCGTCCTCTAAATAAGTCGGATTAAAACGAAACACGAATGACTAATGTCAACCTACAGTTGTTTGATGTTAGAAGTTGGAAGAGCATTTAGAATTATGGTAATGCTCTGTTGTCTTGACGCCAGTGCACAAGGCGAGACTATGTGCGCCTGACTGGTTATTTGGGTACTTGTCGACCAGCTGAAAAAACATTTAGGAAGAACAGGCGTAATAATTAATTGTGACGAAAATTGAGTGAATTTTTTTTCTGTATGTTAAAACAGTTTAATAATGTTCCGTAATATAAAAAAGCATCCTCATCATTACGTACATCAGTAATCTGCCTCTGTGATAGCTGATTGTCGTAACTTTTTCTTATTTTATCTTCACAAACTTCCTTTCTGTAAAGGTGTAATTAGGAGAGGTATTAGTGAATATAAGAAAAAATTAGCAATACTTATGAATTTAAAAAATCTTTTGGCGCATAACTTTCGTTTATATCGATTCCTGACATCCAAACTACCGTCTCGATGAAAGTAGTCAGAATTATGCTCATACATCAGTATCTTATGACCAATACGAATACACTTTTTTTTGCATTAGACCAGTTGCCCTATAAGCTTCAGTAGTGACACCCGAAGCAATAAAACTACAGTAGAGTCGAGAAAGAACAGTGCAAAAGTACAGCTTACGTTAAAGTTATAAAGAGACACTAAAGGAAAAAATTAAATGAACGTGGACAGATAAAATACAGTTCCAGAAACCTCGCAGTGCTTCTTTCGTGCAAGGAAAGAGTTAGTCTGAAAGAAGAACCTGATCTCTCGTGTTTCACACTGTCATTTTTGCCATTCCTTTATGAGGTTCTTGGTTACTTGGGAGAGCGTACCTACTGGTTGCCCCTTGGTGCTTTACTCCCACTTCAATTGCTGCTTCTGAGATCAGTCTAGTTACGGTTACATCATTACCTCTATGTTGTCTTCATCTTTTTGTTCTAAAGCTGCATGCTTGTTTGTGAGCACCAGCCTGAATTGGTCTGCTTTTACCCTTATAGCCTCTAGGTTGGCCTGTTTCTTCTGGACTAATTTTACTTCTTTCTCTCTTCAAATTGAGAGAAATCCTAGACCTCACTAACCTATGGTCACTGCACTTTACCCTACCTAACACTTCTGCATCCTGCACTATGCTGGGATCAGCCGAGAGTATGAAATCTATTTCATTCCTTGTTCCTCCATTAAGGCTATTCCTGGTCCACTTCCTGTTGGTGCACTTCCTGAAGAAGGTATTCATTATTCGGAGCCTATTCCTTTCCGCAAAATCCACCAACATCTCTCCTCTAGTGTTCCTAGAATCGATGCCGTAATTGCCAATTGCTTGCTCAGCAGCCTGCTTTGTCGCAACTTTTCCATGGAAGTCTCCTATGACAACAGTATACTCAGTTTGCACATTTGGCATTGCTAATTCAACATGTTCATAAACTGTTCTATTTCTTCATCATCTGTACTGGAGGTTGGGGTGTAGGCTTGTACTACCATTATTCTATACCCCTCCCATTCAGCTTTATTACGACGACGGCTACCCTCTCATTAATTCTGTAGAATTCATAAATGTTTCCCGCTATGTCCTTATGGAATAGAAATCCTACTCCGAATTCTCTCTTATCTGGAAGACCTCAGAAGCAGAGGACGCGGCCTTTAGACAGCACTGTATAAGCTTCACCAGTTATTCTAACCTTACTAAGGCCAATAATATCCCAGGAAATACCTGATAATTCTTCAAATAGCCCTGCTAAGCTAGCCTCACTCGATAGGGTGTGCGTCTTGAACGTTGCCAGGTTCAGTTTCCAGTGGCGGCCTGTCTGGACCCAGAGATTCTTAGTATACTGGTCTAGTATAGCCCCACTAGCTCTCGGCAATATTTCTTTTTTTGCCGATGCCAGGCGGCACTCCATGCCTGAAATGGTAGTGGACTGCTGGAAGATTCGCACTTACGACCTTAAGATTATAAAGTCGGGTGTTCTACCTCGGCTCCACGCCACTACCTTTCGTCGTTGATTACGCCGCATTAAACCACGAACACATTGTAGCATTCACAAACATTCAGAAGCGAATCGATGATTTGCTGCAATTTAACGGCCCTTACCAGTTGATACGGCTGCTGCGCAGGTTGCTGTCCTCGCTGTAGAAAGCAACGTTGTGGAAACACGCTGCATAACTCGCATAACATGTAAATACTACGTCGCCACCATCCATGTGATCACGATTAACAACATGGCAGCAATGACCTTTATTGTCTCCGGCAAGTTGTAACCGCTTCCAGTGCCTCTAATATGACGAGATGACGTCATTCTCTCGTCTTCAGCTGTCAAAGTGTGACCAGTCGAGGGACGTTTGAATGTCAGTCCTAGCCACGGCGGTCCTTGAGCGCTGTATTGCTGACGGCTTATGTGACAGTTTAATCATATTTACGCTTTGCCGAGAGAAGATTTGCTCCTTTTTTGTGTGATGAGCGATCGCTAAGCCCCTGGACCTGTGCGACGCTATGAGTTCGCTGTATCTTTCGTAGGTGCGGCGTTGTTGACGATAATAGTTCTGTCCATTCGCTCTTTCTGTGTTCCCGGCTCATCAGCAGCCTTTGGTACTCTCACCGATCTTGCAGCGGATCACAGTGCGCGATAGAATGTGTTGTAAATTGTGCGATTACGTGATGTAGTTCATCCTTAATTGAACAGTGTTTATGCCGGAAGGACCGTTCGTGCAGTCGATGCCGCTGGTCCTGACACGAAAAAGCGTTTGCCGAGTACGCCGCGAAAGGTAAGTTAGGCACTTGGCGGATTTTTGTGGTTCGTGTAGTGTGCCTTGTTATGCGGAGCACAAGATTATCAGTACAGCCACAAAAATTATAAAAGTGCTTGGCTAATGTTCTTTGTTCATGCCGTAGTAAACATTTAGCGAAACGTTTTGTGAAAATTACCCTGGAACGTATTGATGTTGCCAAGATCTCCATCTATTGTTTCTTTCCTTTCTGTTATGAAGTATACTAGCGCCGAGTGTCGTTCAGTCTGAACGGGCACAAAAATTGAAACTGCGAATGTCACTGCTTCTGTACATAATTTCTCAGCAAGAAATCCTATATACATCTCACGAAGTACGTTGAAGTGTTGTCTTCACAGCTAACATCTGCGCAAGACGGCTCTGTCTGACTTTTGTGCGTATTTTAGCTTGTATGCAATTTTTTTCAGTTTATAGATTGTCAAGCCAACCTGTATTTCTTGTCCTGAGTGTTCTATGTGCTTTCGTGCATTTGACAGGTTAAATAACCACCTTTGATGCCAGAATATGGTACTTGCATAGCCAGATGCTGCTTCATGTAGCTGGCTGTATGAGGCTTTTTCACAATTTAACGCGATGTTGTCAAATCACAAGTTTGCAGCTTCAGCAGTGATTAGAATAAACCGAGCACTTCTTATTGTTTAGGGATGTCACGATTTCGTGAGACGGAGGCATGTCTACACCACATGGGAGCCCGAGGCAAAACGAAGCCTGAGCAGCCTGTGAAGGCATCTGATCAGCTTGCTTTGACAAGGTGTGTACAAAACGGTCACTGCCACTTATTAGTTCTAGATTCTGTAGGTGTAACTCGTACCTGTCATCTCTCCTAAATTTTTCATGGGATTAGCAAATGTGGCTCATCCTACAATTTTACTATTGTTGCCTTGAGTTACGAGAACGAGGTTCGATTGCTGAAGATGTTTTCAAGATCTTGAAAGATGGGGTGGTAAGAGATTCCAAAACTGTATTTAAAAAATAATTAAACTGTGATAGCACTTGCGCTGATTTTTAGCAATGCAAAATCCCTAACAAGTATAGCAGAGGGGCACTTCGTTAATACACGTGTCGCACGTACACTTCTGATCGCGATCAAGCCCGATCCGGAACGAAATTCGTGACTGCAATTGGCACCCTCGCGCAACTTGCGCAGAGGAGTCAATCAAAAGCGAGAAATTTGATCCGGATCGCGCTTCATCACGATCAAAAGTGCGCCTTGTGACACCCGTATTAGACGAGTTTATTCGGATAAGTTCCAGAACCCGGCTAAATCGGCAGCAACAAGAGCACTGAAAAAAACATACTGGTCTAAAAACAATGTTTTCAGGTTCTGCTGTTGCAAACTAATGGTTAATAATGTGTGTATCGAACAATGTAGATGCTGAGAGCAAGCTTAAATAAATGCATGGCGTCTTTCCAACACAGGATTGTGCCTAAGATTTCTGCAAAAAATTAAGTTCACAGGCTGGCAGCTTTAGCATAGTGCAAAACACTTTTACTTTAGATGCCACATTCATAATTCCCAGTTTCAATATACGATTCAAGCACTACTTGAACTGTAAAGTTTAAAATATGACCTACCTTCAGTTAAATCAATTTACATAAGTAGCCTCCTCTGAGTAAAATACAATTGGGGACTTGAGTAGCATGCATGATATGCTTCTTACTGACTGTACAGGGACCTATTTTTTAGGAACTATGTTGTGTTACATAAGTATCATTTTCTATATTCTTTCTTTTTTTTTGGGGGGGGGTGTGTTTTTTGATTCCCATTCCTAAAGAAACGTCGGAAGAAACAGCCACGAAAGGTGGCTCAATAGTATGTGAAGTTTGACGTCACTATTCAATCTTCTAAAGCACTACCACCCAGGAAACATTTCTACTAGCTTTGTTTTTATAACCTAGCTGCCCAAAGAATAATCGCAGTGCGACAGAGTATTTATTTCTGTTTTTGCATGTTTTATTGTATTTTGTTTTCTTTTTGTTCACAATGTTCTTCCTACCACCTGACGCAATACTCTAACTCCATGGAGCTAACTGGAGATACATGCAGATAACTCCATGTATGTTTATTAATTAATAACTAAATTCCTAAAGCTTGGAATAAACCATGAAGCATAACATTTAAGTGTAACCAGTTCATAATACGTCCTTAGTGCAGCATAGCATCAAGCTTGAAGCTGATCTCTGATTGCACAGAAATTGCAGGTTTGATAACGTGGTATCACAAACAGCTGGATATGCATGTCAGTGAGCCTGGTGCAGTGGTTGCAGGTGAGAGTGTAACTGAAAGCTCGCTATGCTTTGCCCTTCCGCGTATGACATGGAGAGAGCTTGAACTCTATCATTGCTTCTCTTTTAGTGGGGACCATCTCCCTCACCTTCTCCTTATTATTCTGTCGACTTGATAATATGCACGACTTCTACAGGCTTGGTTTTGATGTTAACTGCTGAACTTGGCTAGTGTGCGTTTCAATAGTTGATGATGATGAATAAACTTTATTGTACGAAGAGTGGTGTGGTTAATCTCGGGTGGAGCCATCTTGTAGAGCCCCAGTGGCCGCGGCGGCTCGCCGGGCCTGGCGCAGGTTTGCCAGTTGGCTTCCCAGTGCCAGCTCGGAAAGCCGTGCCTCCAAAGACCACGTTGTGAGTGTCTGCGATGAGCTCACCGGCCTGGATACTGCCTGGGCTGAGCGCTCCGTACACTGGTAAGTAATGTCGGTCAGTGTGGCTGTGTGGTAGTTGCACCAGGAGCATACCCTGGTTGTGTATACCTCTGGACACATTGCGTGCAATTTCGATATGTGTGGGAAGTGTTGGTTTGAAGGCGGTGCCAGTCCCTGGCTTGTTGCCTGCTTAATTTCAGAAATAATTTGGCGCATAACTTTTGTTTATATAGATGGCTGACATTCAAACTGCCCCCTCGATGAAAGTATACTCAGAAGTATGCTGATACATCAGTATGTAATACAAGTACACGTTTTCTCTATTACCACAGTTGTCATATCAGCTTCAGCTGTGACACGCAAAGCAAGTAAACTACAGTACAGTCGAGAAACAACAGTTTAAAAGTACAGCTTACGCTTAAGTTTTAAAGAGAAACAAAAGGCAACAATTAAGTCAACGTGGACTGAAAACTACAATTAAAGAAACATCGCAGCGCTTATTCGCTGCAATGAAAAGGTTTACTCTAAAAGAAAAAAAATTCAGAGCCCCTCCCCTGTCGAGAAAATTGAGGTAAGCGAAGCTTGTGGCAAGACGATGCTGCCGGAGGCATTCCGCTTCGTTTTCCCTAAATTCGGGGTCGGCAGCTCTTCGCTGACGTTTGACCTGAACATCGCGCTTCCGCAACTCTGGAACCTCGGCTCTCTGCTGTCGTTTCGCCTGGTCTTCGAAAGCTCTTAAGCTAGAATCGCCACGTCGAGGACGACCCCCTTCCCGAGCGAGTTCGCGGCGCCGTTGATCAAACGCAGCCTGCTCCTTGGCGAAACGCCCCACGCGAAGGAATCGCGGCGGAGCGCGTGCCCCCCCCCCCCCAACCCCCTTTTCTTTTCATTTCCATCGCCGCGACGCACCAAACGACCTTAATTGGTCGCGCGCGTCACGTGATTATGGTTAATCGTGGCGTAACTGACGAGCATGTGATGTTATTGATGTCATGATCTATCAGCCATGTAAGCCATACATCCGTAATCTTCCAAGTCAATTTTGGTATAATGACGCTCGAGTTTTCGACAGGTTTTGGATAGGATTTTAGCATGGCGCAACCACCACCACCACCGCTGACACTTCTGAGGCAATACATGCTCTGTTTGAAAATGCGTCTGATGGGTCCGCATACATTTAGCTCAATTCATATCGCCCACTGCTGAGTGGGGAGTGGTGACGCCGCATACAGTATCACCACCCTAAACAGCACCTGAGAGACGGCGCAACGTTTTTTTTTTCGCAAAACGCAAACGCATGGCCATGGACAAACCGAACCAAAACAGATATTTGGAGTCGCAGCTGCTTTCGCCACTCAGTTTCCGTTGAAGCGATAGACCGCATGAACCTTCGCTCGCTGTAGCTGGCGTGCTTGCTCACGCCAACGTTATGACAGCGGTGGTGCGCGGTCACGCAAACAACGCGCAGAACTGTTGTCGACGGCGGCGGCGTTTTGCCCGCGTTGATGACGTGTTTATGAAGAACGTGCCAACCTTTGCTGTACACCCTATGGCGGTGTACCGTAACTACCATAAGGGCATAAGGTCCCAGTGGTCACTAAATAAATGAAAACCACCAGATCATATATGTTTCTCATTTTGTAACAGTTCAAATAACCAATGACACCACTACATGCTAATAGTCATAATTTTAAATACATTATTGCCACCATAGTAGTGCTTCGCTGGTCTTTTATCTCCACCCCAGTGGAAGGGCTGACAGTTTTTTTTTGTTTTGTAAATATTGAATAGGACTGGTCTATTAGGATTTTCTTCCGCCTTATGATGCAATGCGTGATGTTTCTTTTTGGGAGGGGTTGAGTATTAGTTACAACGTCTTAATGAGGAGTGCCCACGTCATTGGGCTGGTAGTAGTTGAATGTTCCAGGTGAGTCTGAAATCGTAATCGTCACCTCCCCAATTTCTAGATTATTAAAGTTCTGTTCTCGATAACAGTGATGCCTGTTACGTTCTGGAACATTGTTCTATCACTTTAGGTTGATTTATTATTTGCCGTTAGTGTCCCTTTAGATGTAAGCGCTTGTGATACCTATTGAATATACCAATCATTAATGCTATGGTGCGTTTAATGTAAATTACATTATGTATCCACTATAGATTTTGATGGAAGAGTACACGCGTGAACTTGTACTGCGAAACCCCATCAAGTGTTTGTGATTGAAATAATAAAGCAGACGCAAGCTTAACTGGCTTTCTAATAGGAGCAAATGCAATAAACTTAGGTTTTTTAAGTTCGGGTTGAGCTCATTTCCATATAAACAAACCGAAAGGAAATTTAAACACTTAACACAGAGCAATTACAACAGAGATGATGTTATAGGAGAAAAAAACATTAGTATGGTCGTCCTATAAAACATATTAGGGTGTTTCTGGTATTGCCACGATGGCACTGATACACAGCTGAAAAATATAGCTATGCAGTAATTTCAGCGCAATGCCTCTGATTCCATAAATGGGTGACTTAGACAAAAATTTGTTTTTATTTGAATCAAACGCATTATTATAGTGGAATAAATATACCTATCGTGCAATGTTGATTTACTGTATTGGTGAAGTATTTTAAATAACGCAAGTTCAGGGGATTTGCCACTTTGAAAGGTATACTGATCCGTGGTTATATGGTCATGCTTTTGTTGGTATCCGCTATTCGATAACCTTATGCTTTTTCAAAAATTGTATGAAAAAATGTTAGTATGAATATCCGCCGATACTTAGTGATGCAATGAGTGGTGCCACCTTTATGCGAGACGAGGCCCTATTGAAAAATTTGTATGAGAATTGCACGAGAAATGTACGATGTATGCATATCGCACAGATTTCCCGAAAAGGGAACGGTATGCTACGCATATTCAACGAGATATCGTAGAAAATGTGCGAGATATTAACGCATGAGCTACGCACACTATACGATGTCTACGAGATTTAATGGGAATGCATGTGCGAGATGCACGCATGTGTGAGATGTGTGCGATGTGCTGCGCAAACCGAACGAGATTACGTACGAGGTGTGCGAGATAGCGTGTGATGTGCACGCTCTGTAGTCATATTGTCACGTTTAATGAAGAGGCGACTTCTAAAAGAGGCCGTTAAGGTAAGTCCGAGTCGCCAAAGGGGCAGCGCAGCACCGACAAAAGACCAAGGCGCTAGCTCGTGCACAAGACTGTCCTCGTCTTCTTCTGGGAGCAAGTGGCACAAGCGCGTGGCATTACCCCTCCTCCCAGAAGAGCATCGACTCGATGCTAAACAAAGCATGGACGGGCAGAAAGACTTGTCCCAGGAGAAACGTAATGGTCCGGAAACCACGACTATTGTGGTGTGCAATATGGTTTTAACCGCACTACGTGCACAATCTCGGGCCGCGGTTGTCGGCGTCGTGCTGGCTGGGTGCCGTCAGGAAGGACTTCATAATTGAGGTCACTTACTCGCCGAAGCACTTTGTAAGGGCCGAAGTACCGACTGATAAGTTTTTCCGAAAGGCCTTTACGGCGGACGGGGGTCCAAACTAGCACTTGGTCACCCGGTTGGTACTCAACTTGTCGGTGGCGAAGGTTGTAGTGTCGCGCGTCAATACACTGTTGTTTCCTGATGTTCACGCGAGCCAGTTGGCGTGCTTCCTCGGCACGTTGCACGAAACGCTCAGTGTCTTCATCAAGATTGTCAGAAGTGTCACATGGTAACATGGCTTCTAACATCGTCTGCACTTCACGACCGTAAACAAGAGCAAAAGGCGTGAAGCGTGTGGTCTCTTGCGTAGCGGTGTTGTACGCAAACGTGACGTATGGTAGGACTTCGTCCCACGTCTTATGCTGCACGTCTATGTACATCGACAGCATGTCGGTCATTGTTTTGTTAAGCCTTTCAGTCAAGCCATTTGCTTGAGGGTGATAGGCAGTCGTCTTTCGGTGCGTGGTGTAACTCAGCTGAAAAACTTCTTCAAGCAGCCTTGCCGTAAACGCCGCTCCTCGATCCGTGATGACACAGGATGGGGCGCCATGACGTAGTACGATGTTCTGTACGAAAAACTGTGCAACCTCAGAAGCTGTGCCTTTAGGAAGAGCCTTTGTTTCAGCATAGCGGGTTAAATAGTCCGTGGCGATAATTATCCACTTGTTTCCGGAAGTAGACAACGGAAACGGGCCCAGGAGGTCCATGCCGACTTGATCGAAGGGCCCTCGAGGCGGTTCGATAGGATTCAGCAATCCCGCAGGCTTCACATTCGGCGACTTTCGGCGTTGGCATTCACGGCAGGCTTGGACGTATCGTTTAACACAAGTGGCGAGTTTCGGCCAGTAGTACGATTTTCGTACCCTGGCAAGGGTTCGAGTGAAACCCAAGTGGCCAGAAGCAGGCTCGTCGTGGCATGCGAACAGGATTTCATCACGAAGCTCTGTGGGTACGACCAAAAGATAGGTGTTGTTGCTGGCAGCAGAATTCTTCTTGTATAGGATGCCCTGCCGTAAACAAAACGACGACAAACCTCGAGCAATTTGCGGGGGCAGAGTGACGTTGCGGCCTTCTAGATGTTCAATTATGGGGCGCAATTCACAGTCTGCTCGCTGCCGTGTCGATACGTCTGTCCCGCTTATGGCGCCAAGAAAAGCGCTGTCGTCTTCGATGTGTTGATCGGCAGATTCAACAGGTGCGCGCGACAATGTGTCGGCATCGTCGTGTGTGCGGCCGGACTTGTACACGATGGTCACGTCGTATTCCTGCAGGCGCAGGCTCCACCGTGCCAGTCGTCCAGAAGGGTCTCTTAGGTTTGCCAGCCAGCATAAGGAGTGATGATCCGTCACGACCTTGAATGGGCGGCCATAGAGGTAAGGTCGAAACTTGGCAAGTGCCCATACGACGGCAAGACACTCTTTCTCCGTGGTAGTGTAATTGGACTCGGGTCGTGATAGGGTGCGACTGGCGTAAGCTATGACCCTTTCGTCGTTCTCCTGCCGCTGTACGAGCACCGCACCCAGACCGACGTTACTGGCGTCGGTATGAATTTCTGTTTCGGCGTCCTCGTCGAAATGTCCAAGAACCGGGGGTGATGCCAGGCGATGTCGAAGCTCGGCGAAAGCTGCTTCTTGTGCAGAGCTCCAGATGAACGGCGTGTCGTCTCTAGTGAGACGAGTAAGTGGTGCAGCAATTTTAGAGAAATTGCGTATAAAGCGCCGGTAGTATGCGCACAATCCCAGGAAGCGTCGAACGCTTTTCTTGTCTGTAGGAGTCGGAAAAGCAGCTACAGCGGCAGTTTTCTCGGGATCGGGACGGACGCCTTCCGCGCTCACGACATGACCAAGAAACTTCAATTCTTCATAACCGAAGTGACATTTCTGAGGCTTTAACGTGAGGTTAGCCGATCGGATTGCCTCGAGCACTTGCCGCAGTCGCTTAAGATGTCCGGAGAAGCTGCCTGAAAATACGACCACATCATCCAGGTAGACGAGACAGGTTTGCCATTTTAGGTCAGCGAGCACCGTGTCCATCATCCGTTGGAAGGTTGCCGGAGCAGAGCACAACCCGAACGGAAGTACGCGGAACTCGTAAAGTCCATCCGGAGTGACAAAGGCTGTTTTCTCCCGGTCACGCTCGTCTACCTCTATTTGCCAGTACCCACTTTTCAAGTCAAGGGAGGAAAAATACTTGGCTCGCCGTAGCCGGTCAAGAGAGTCATCTATGCGCGGCAACGGATAAACGTCCTTCTTTGTGACGTTGTTGAGTTTTCTGTAATCAACACAGAAGCGGAGAGTGCCGTCCTTCTTCTTTACCAGGACAACCGGTGACGACCACGGACTGTTTGAAGGCTGGATGACGCCATCGTCAATCATTTCCTTGACTTGTCGTTGAATTGCTTCTCGTTCTTTCTGCGAAACACGATATGGCTGCTGGTGAATAGGACGTGCATCCTCGTAAGTAATTATCCTATGCTGCGTGATGGGTGTCTGACTGACTTTCGACGATCGAGCAAAGCAGTCCTTGAATTCACGCAACAGTCCCCGCAGTGCCGCCTTATTGTCCTCCGACAGCTCGTTATTGATGTCGATATCTGGGACGCATTCTTCATCGCTCTCGCTTTCTCCACACGCGAAACACTCAATGACGTCCTCCCAGGCTTCAGCGTAAGCGACGGCAGTGCCCTGGAAGAGGTGTCGGTGCTCATTTGTGAAATTGGTGATCAAGACGTCAGCTTGGCCATCCCTAACGTCAATGATTCCTCGAGCCACGCTAATTCCGAGCGTAAGTAGAAGGGAGACGTTACACTCTGCGAGGACTTCGCCTTCACGTATGCCCTCGGACGTTACCGCAATCATTACACTAGCACGAGGTGGTATCGTGACGCTGTCGTCGGAAATTCGAAGAGCGGCTGTGCGGCGGCTGGCATCTCGTGTCGTCGCTTTCTTTGTAGAGAAAGAGATACAGCGTCGGCGGAGGTCGATGATGGCGCCATACTCTCGAAGAAAGTCTATGCCGAGTATTAATTCACGGGAGCATTCTCGGAGAACAAGGGAGCTGATCGGAAATGTAGAATTTTGAATTTGCACCCGAGAAGTGCACACACCAAGCGGTTTGACGACATGTCCGCCAGCTGTCCGTACGTGCGTCCCTGTCCACGGCGTAATGACTTTCTTTAAATGGCTTGACAGTTTTCCGCTGATAATCGAATAGTCAGCGCCAGTGTCGATTAAGGCAGTAACATTTCGACCGTCGATCAGCACAGGTATGTTCATGGAGAAGTCTCCAGCCTGAGACACTGGCGTCGTCAAGTCTCCGTCGGTCTGAGGTCGCTTCGATTGGAGGTCTTCGGCACGTCCAGTATCAGCGGCCTCGCCTCGAAAGGTCGCTGACGTTAGTTTTCCAGGCGAGGGCTCGGAGATCGTCCTGGCGACATCCGCCTTGCACCTCCCGAATAGGATGGTCGTGGTGACGGCGATCGCGACTGGCGCCTTGATGACGGTGGCGCACGCTGTCGGGCGAGAAAATCTTCAATCTCGGGTGGCCGTTGTCCGAAACGGGGTCGGGGTGAATTGACAGGAAACCCCTGGAGTCCAAGGCGGCGGTACTGGCACTCTCGGTATAAATGTCCCGCCTCACCACAGTGGTAACAGAGCGGTCGACGATCAGGCATGCGCCAAATGTCCGATTTACGCGCGGATGGCCGAGCCTCTCCAAAATAAGGAACCGCCTGCGCTGACTGAAGCGTCGCATACGGGGTGACGGCAGGTAGGGGCGCTGGTGCAGGGATAGGGGGCCTGAATGCGTCAGCATAAGCCGCACGCTGGTAGTCGCTCATGGTAGGAGGCGTCACCGGCGACGGGGCGGGGCATCTTAAAACGTCAGCGTATGTTGCCCGTCGAGGTTCACTTGATGTTGTGAAGGCCTCAACTGGTGGAGCGGCCTGAAGTGCTGCTTCGTAACGTGGTGCGCCGAGCGCATGCTGCACTTCGTCACGCACGACGCTAGCGATGAAGTTGGCTGAAGGCTGTTGCGTCTGATGCAGCTGTCGCAGCTCGTCGCGGACTACCGCTCGGATAATCTCGCGAAGCGACTCGACGTCGGTCGTGAGAGCTCCTAGGCCACTGGTAGCAGAGGAGAGATTCACTTGCCGATCGTATTGGTGCGAGCGCTGGTGCAGGGCCTTCTCCATGGCGACGGCGTCAGTGAGAAACTCCGCAACCGTTTTGGGCGGACTACGAACGAGTCCACCAAAAAGCTGCTCTTTCACTCCGCGCATCAAGTGACGCAGCTTCTTGTCTTCCGACATGGTAGGGTCAGCTCGCCTGAAGAGACGCACCAT
Organism: Dermacentor silvarum; assembly: GCF_013339745.2. Classification (NCBI taxonomy): domain Eukaryota; kingdom Metazoa; phylum Arthropoda; class Arachnida; order Ixodida; family Ixodidae; genus Dermacentor; species Dermacentor silvarum. The sequence continues at coordinate 106,359,067 of NC_051160.1, read as the reverse complement.
GTCTTCCACGTACATAGCCACACTCTCGTTGGGTTTCTGAATGCGAGACTGGAGGGCCCATTCTGCTCGTTCTCGACGATCGGAGCTGGCGTAGGTGTCCAAGAGCCTGCGACAGAACTCACGCCATGATGTCAGGATGCCTTCGCGGTTCTGGAACCACGTGCGAGCACCATCCAAAAGACAGAAATAAACGTTTTTGAGCTTCGCCTCGTCGGTCCATCCATTGAACTCTGCTACGCGCTCGAAGTCCGCCAGCCAGTCTTCCACGTCTTCTAGAAGGTCGCCATGGAAGGGACTTGGCACACGCGGTTTTTGCAGCGTGTAATGAGGAGGTACCGGAGGTACCGGAGTAGCCGTCGCAGGGTTTGTCGAGGTAGTAGCGGATGTAGCATCCATACCTGCCGACGTTGTCGTTGTCCTCTCAGGTAGCGGCTCAAACTCGGGGGCCAATCCCTGGATTCTCCGGCTGGCGCGATGTACTGGCGTGAGCACCGGTAGCGATCTAGCGTTCCTGCTGCTAGGAGGGGTCTGTTGCATGGGTCGAGAATACCCCGCACCTCCACCAGAAAAATGTCACGTTTAATGAAGAGGCGACTTCTAAAAGAGGCCGTTAAGGTAAGTCCGAGTCGCCAAAGGGGCAGCGCAGCACCGACAAAAGACCAAGGCGCTAGCTCGTGCACAAGACTGTCCTCGTCTTCTTCTGGGAGCAAGTGGCACAAGCGCGTGGCAATATGAGCAACGAGGTTTTGAGGATGACTACGAACTGCATACAAAGTGCATGCACCTAAGTCATAGTGCATACAAGAATGAATGCGAGATTTTATGGTCAGTCGTTTGGAGCACATGCAAGAGCATAATGAATCTTCTGTATGATGACATCGAACCACCGTTACACATATACCAGCATACAGTACAGAGCGAATAAGAGCTCAAGTGTTTAATTTATGAAACTTCATACAATGAACACACACATCCCCATCAAAGTTCATGTCAGTCCTAATGATGCAATGATTTTCACTTGGGGACGTATTCTCGGATTATCACTTCCGGCAATACTAGTGCCTTCCTGTGATGCATTGCTTAACCAGCCAGTAAGCGTGCACTCACAGTGATATTGCAGAAAGGTATCGTCTGATAATAGGTCCCTTGCTCAGGGTAGACCAGCCTAAGATTTTCATACAATATATAGTTGGGTACCTGAACAACTTAAGAGAAAATGCTATAGGTTCGTTTGTATGCACAATAAAAGAAGCTAGCAATGTGATTATAGCTCATTAGAAACACATACAACAAGGACAAGTTGGCTAAGGAGTTTATTGCATTCAGTTTTATCCCTAACGGAAGATGCACGCGCTAGGTCACACCTTAATCATATTGCTTGCGTCAGAGATGTCAGTCAGAGAAAGTAATGCCCGAATTTTAAGCTGAACATTTTCCAAGCAGCTAAGTGTGCCGCCCATAAGCCGAGTAATTAACGAAGAAAGTTGGGTTAGCCGTGTTGATGCAGTTGCTGTGACATAGTTACTAGCACGAACAACGGTAAAAAGATGCGACAGGATATAGCACCCTGTCTTGTCCCACCTTCTTTCGGTTAGACTTGTACGTTGGCGCAAGTAATTATGTGACAGCCCCCCGCCAAAATATCAAATTCAACTCTGCTAGTAACTTATCAGCAGTATTAAGAGGATGTCATTGCCTATTCATACCACACGGTAGCAGCCAGGCATGCACTGGTCATGCAGGCTCACATGTAAAAAATAAAAAGCAGCACCACAAACACCATGTATAAAAATTGGTGAATAAATAGCCAAAGCAGCAGCCAAAATCTATCGCACTATGGCTGAAAAATACTAAAATAATGAAATAACATATAATTAATCACGAAAACTGCCATACGATCAATGCAGAATATCTGCTTGAAACATTATTTGCACTAAGTCTTTGACAACTTGTGCACTGAATGCTGAGAGTGTTTGACGTACTAAAAAAACCTCATTATCAACAGTGGCAAAAACGAGATTAGGGTGGCAACTAGGCAACTATTATCTGTGTATATACTACACAAAACTTAATTTGAATGTCAAGGAGAAATAACGAAGTATTTCGAGTGCAAGTGATGGTTCAGAGCCAGACAACGCTTTGGGGTGCGTTGAAAGCTGATCTCGAAACGACCAATATGTCAATGTCCCTACATTGAAGCGGGGTCGTTACATGACGAACATGCAGCA
>NC_051160.1:106276740-106356739 GCF_013339745.2 Dermacentor silvarum | reverse complement strand
CTCGGTCGGTGCACTTCACTCGAGTCAAGGACGCATTTTCAAGGCGATCCTTGTAGGAGGAAAAGTGAAGTAGTGTTCATGAAACGCAACGGCGCCTTGAGTGAAGGAACGCTCGTCGCCTCGACTTGTTTGAGTCGAGGAGAAGCGTTCAGTGAACGCGTGTTTAAGAATACGGGGTATGCTTTCGACCACACTCTACTCGCCGACAGAGTACACTCGTGATGTCACTGCGACAGCGGCCCAAGCAGGCCAGAATACCCGCCTTCGTCTCTCTGCTTCACAGGTACGCCAGAAGTGCCATTACGATCAGCGCCATCACGACATGGAATACGAGCCAGGTGCCGTTCTTCTTGTCTGGTCTCGATCTCGGGGTATTGGTTTTTCCCAGAACCTCCTCTTGCAATATACGGCCCTTAACGCATTCTCCGCCAGGTGTCCCCTGTGACATACGAAGCGTCTCGACTGAATCTCTGCATGCCTTCACCTCAATCTGACATCATCCATGGTAGTCGCCTAAAATGCCAACATTTCTGGAACTACATAAGCGCGGAATTCTCTTTCTGTCCTTTTATAATAAGTGTGCACGAGGGCGTGTGCTATTATTACTCATATTTGCTGGAGCACCAACGTGATGGAAATTCCCCAGGTCATAAGCCACCATTGCCCCCGGAAAAAAATTCAGCTATCCTCCCATGGGGTTAATTTTAAAAAAGTGAGGGAGATAGCAAATGATTGTGTCGATTGTGGAGATTAATGTTTGTGTCGACCTTCAGTGCGCCTTCAATCGCTCGTCAGTACGGCGACGTTGTTGAAGCCGTAGATAGTATACGTCCCTGAAAATCGGCTGAAGTTCGCGACATATAGTCTTGCACTTGTAGGAAGTCAGAAAGACAGACCATGAACTTTATTAAAGGGCCTGAGGAGCACCGCCGTCGTTCAGGGCGGAAGCGCAGACGGCCGCTCCCACGTGGGGACGGGGAGGCCGAGCCTCAACGCCGCGTCGTGGGCCCTCTGAACGGCCTTTGTAGGAAGTGTTGCTAAAAAACGAGCGAATGATTCCCCGAAAGCAAGCCCATAAACGTTGGCTCGGGGATTGCATAATACACCTATCTAATCTATCTCTTCTTTCCTTCCATCCTTCTTTCTTTCATCTATGAAGGACGACGAGGTTAAGCGATACATGGAAGTGGGCTGGTTGGTATTTCATGACTAATAAGTTGGGACCGCAGGAAGACGACAATGACGACTTTGTCTATGGTGTCGTCTTCCTTGCACTTCCAAGTCTATTTTTATTGTGCGTATGTAGTGCATGAGAGGGATTTTATGCTGATTTGCACAAAGTGAATGTCAATAAAACAGAACTACACTCTACTGGAGGACAGCTGTTAAAAAAATCGTCATCGCTTCTGTGGCTCCTACAAGTGACTTTTGAAAAGAAGGCAGCATGTTCAGCATCATTAGACAAGGTTCAGTATTTTCCTACTGCGCCTCAGCGTTTCTGACGGCTGAATAACCTACATCGTCATGTGTAAATGTTTACACGCTAGTGCCAACAATTCTTGATTGGGAAACTATAGTTCTGCAGTGAAAACTAAAACAAGGCACAGTAAATACTAGACGAGTACTCATTCCTTTGCATGGGTCATTAAAGAAGCAATATCCGCAAGACTCGAGCAGAGCACTATCGTTACGTCAAAAGCGGTTGCAGCTTGCTTAGTTGGGATGCATATATGGTTCTTGTATGCCTTATTCGCGGGTGTTACCGTGGAGGTCAGTGTGTTGGGCCGGATGAAAATCAACATGTTTGTCTCATATAGCTGTCGCTCTTGCAAAAAAATGTATAGCTGCATTGTGCGAAAACGTCGAAAACCATACGGATGCAAAATGCAAATAACCCCGAACGAACGATATTTGCATGCTACTCGCAGAATTATGACGCACCCGTATTTTTGAAATATTTTTATGGCGGTGCATAGTTGTGTCGCAGCATTGTTCGTGGGATGCCTGGCAGGACTGTCTGGCAGTAAACACATTGTGGTGACGTACCAGAATAAGTTAGCGCTCGTGTAAGCCGTCTGCGTCGTGAAGCTGAGGCTTTGCAGAACCAATAACACAAACAGGTCTTTTCGCGGAATTGATGTCCTCGTGCTTATTATTTCTGAATATTTCGTTGGCGTCCTCACTGGCGTAAGAATAGGCCAAGTCATTGTCCAAAGATGCAAAGAAGCGCTTTCTACTTTGCATATGCTTTTAAAGATAGTCATAAACAAGGATTTTTTGGAATCTTCAAATTGATATAATATGCATTGTTCCTCGTAGCACTGAACGCCCATAGCTATATGTGGCAATTTATATCAATATCAAGTGTGTTTCCTGAACAATTTGAAATTGAGAAAAACAAGCTCACGAAAAAGCGGCGAGGATATGCTTTGACAGTTTAACAGTAACATAACATAGATTGAAAATTTCGGCACTCATTGTTACCGAGTGCATTTTACACGGTAGCTGATGAATTCAAGCTTTTGCTTAACAGGCCACGTATTGCCCACGGCGGATATCCGAGGGTTTGGTAGATTTGATAGTGCGCAGTCAAGGACTGCAATGATTTGGCTAGTGAGAAGATATTAGAAAATTTGCAGAAATTAAATAAAATCACCTGGCGCAAGAGCTTGGAAATATTGCTATAAACAATCTGTGGCGTCATGAGCATTGAAAAGTTGGCTGCAGATTACAATAATAACTGGTAACTCTGTGCAGGTACAAAGAAAGCACATCGTGCCAAAATTGGTACGGCGAGACAGTGTGTCATCATTTGGGAAAAGTGGCTAGTGGCTGCATGCAAACAGAAATTCCGCCGACGACGCCAGCACACGAATGCAATCGATGTTCTCTTGTCATTCGCATCCGCATCGTATAGGGGATATGTTGCCATGTGTTATCGCGCTTTTTCTACTTGTTTATGGTTCTTCCAAATGTCTAACGCGAGAAGTTGCTATTTGGTTAGCGTGGAACACACTGCCGACAAGCAAGTGCAATGACTGTAATCTTCCAAAAGACAAATAAATCTTATTTTTCTCTTCATATCTTTAATTGTGCGTAGCCGATATTTCTCTCTTGTACGATGGATAGCACCACAGACAGCCACCTACTAGGAAAAAGTGGCGGAACCTATCTCACGAGGCCCGCTGCAGTGCATGCGTCATACATAACTAGTTTCGACGGGGGCGATAGGTTGCTTCTCTATATTGGTTTATTACTAACGCATTACCGTCGCCCATTATCGTAATTTGAATTTGGCCCCAAGTTTTTTTTTTTTTTCATTCTTGTAGCGGAGCTGTATATGGCTAGGGATCTATGCATTTTTCCTGTACGTCAACAGATCTGCGTTTGCAAAAACTCAGCTTCTGAATTTGAAGCAAAATGGCTTCATTCTGTGAAAAAGTTTGTACGTCTCAACACTTAGGTATGCAGTTTAATAGAATATTTATGAATTAGAACCATTTTCAAAATATGTGGACTCTCAGTTTGATAATTCGTCAGATGAGTTCCGCCACACTTTTGTTTCTTCATTCTAGAGTGGTGCATTGCCAGTAACAGTAAGTTAGTCAGTCGTTCAACAAACCTTATTAAGGTCCTAAGGGACTACTAAGTCGTAGTTGCGGGCCGCTTCCACGTTGGGGCCGGAAGACCATGGTTCTCCGCCCGTTCGCGGCCCCTTTGGACAGCCCTTAGTTGGTCCTGGTTAGTTTAAGGGCTTCCTCCCAGTCATCTTGTTTATTAAAAGAGGCGTTTTGTAACGTAGAGCATTGCCAGAGCATGCGTGCTAACGACCAATACTCTTCATTGCACTCAGGGCAGTGTAGGTTGATGTCCGTAGCAAAGCGTCTAAACCTTCTTCTCGACGGGTAAGATCCTGTATGTAACATTCTCAATGTGGAAGATTGAGGTCTAGTTAGCTGTGGGTGTGGAAGCGGGAATTGCCTGCGCTCAAGCTGAGAGTGTTTGATTATTTAATGAAATGAGAGTAATGGGTAAGAGTTGTGCTCAGTAATCCGGACTGTCCAGCATATCAGGACCATCGCGGAATGTTAGACCTCGCGCTTGGTCATGAACTAGCTCATTCAGGTTGGGTTTGCTGGGAAGTACACTGGTTTCCATGTGTGCCGGGAACCATGCGATAGTGTGAAAAGCATCAGGCAGTCTTTGCTTGATTATAGCCGCTGCCTCTTTCGAGATTAGGGCAGATAGAAAGGCTCGTATGGCTGATCTCGAGTCAGTTTAGATGTAAGGCCGCGAGGGGTCGTTCATAGCTAGCGCGATGGCAGCCTGTTCAGCCGCCGCTACCGTGGTGTGTTTTACCGAAGCTGCATTAAGGATATTGCCGTAAGGATCGGCTACAACAGCTACAAATGAATCTATGTGCCCATACTGGGAAGCATCTACATAGGTAGTTAGTTGTAAGCTTTTGTGCGTAAAGTCAATGAGAGAGCGGACTCCTGCCTTGCGTCTAGCCACATTATTTTGCAGGTGTACATTCCTTGGCAAAAGGCGAACCTGAAAGGTCTCCCTAACGGTGTGAGAGAGTATGGTGGCATTCTCGCCGATTGACAATGGGGCCAGATCTTTACACTTTAATATGCTTCTGCCTGCCTTCGAAGATGAGAGGCGGACGGTTTGCACCGTTCTGTGTGCTTCGATTACCTCGGTGAGGGTGTTGTGAACCCTTAATTGTCGGAGCTTCTCTGTGCTAGTGCTAGTGGCAATTCCCAGTATGCGTTTGATGCTTTTTCGCACCAGCGCATGAATTTTGGCCTACTCCGAGCGGGACTAGTTATGCGCCAATGCTACGTAGTTTATGTGGCTCATTGGGAACGCATGATACAGCCTAAGGAGATTATTCTAACTGAGGCCACCTCTGCGGTTCGAGGCTCTTGTGATGATGCGGGCAGTAGCTTAATTGTTGCTTCCCTTTGCATTCAGTATCAGACCTAGAATTCCTGACCGATTCGACTCTGGGGATCATCTGACCAGAGAGAGAGAGAGAAAAACGGGAAAGAAAGAGAAGGAGGTTAGCCAGTGTAAACACCGGCTGGCTACCCTGTACTGGGGAAAGGGGTAAAGGGAATAAAAGGTGATAGAAGAAAGAAATAAATGAAATTTCGCATGAAGGGTATTGGGAATCTGGTCGAGAGGAGTAGAGTGTCTTGCCCCTGCGATCTGGCCTATAAAGCAGTAGTTCTGACTTTGACGGTTACAGACAGAGTCGGGTTCCTTTTCAGTGCTCTTCCATAACATCCAAGGCCTCCTGAAGGGCACGCACCACGGCCCCTTGGACCCCCCCCCCCTCACCCCCGCACCATACGGTGATGTCGTCCGCATAGAGCGCGTGGTTCGTGCACTCGGCCCTAGCCAGCCTTTACGAGAGGCCTTTCATTGCTCTGTTGAAAAGGAGGGGTGAGACTACCGCGCCCTGCAGAATGCCCCTAGCCCCTAACTTGAACTCTTCGGATCTTAATAAAGCGATTTTAATAGTGGTTTTGCGGTCCATTAAAAAAGAGCTAACGTACGCGCGAAATCGTTTCCCTAAGTTTAGGTTCGAGGTGGATTCCAGAATGAATCTGTGTGTGATCTCATTAAATGCTTTGGCGAGATCTAAGGCGAAAATACCTCTGACATTCCTGGTGTTCACGTCGACCACCGGCCTTGTGATGAGCATCATGACGTCCTACGTGGATAGAGAGGGCCTGAAGCCTACCATGGTAAATAGGATCAAGTCTCGTTACTCGATATATCTCGTTACTCTCTCGTGGAATACGTGCTCAGCCACCTTGCCCACGCAGGACGTTCTCGGGTGTGAGTGCTTTACCTGGTTTCGGGATAAGGACCACAGAGGCCGTATTCCAGGCTTCTGGGATGCAGCCAGTTTCCCAAAGCTTCTCGATTGATTTCTAATCGAGATTGCGCAGGAGTCTGTTGGAGATGCCATCCGGCCCAGGCGCCGAGCGCCCGTTTAGCTTATGTAGCATCTTTCTGACTTCCAATTTAGTGACCAGGGCGTCGAGCTCCTCTATGGGTTCAACTCTATACTCTGGGTAGTCCTCGTGCCCCAAAGGGCCTACGGGGAGATACCTTTCTGCTATGCTCTGAAGTATATCTACTTCTGTTAGCTCCTTTCCTTTCAGATCGTGGAATATTCTATCAATAGCTAGGCACTGATTGCTTTTGGATTCTGAGCCGGCTAACACTTGCTTCAGGAGGTTCCATTTGCCTCCCGTACGCATCTGTCCTTCGACTGCCGAGCAAACCTCGCTCCATTGCTTCTTGCTCAATTCTTGGCAATACGCTTTGATTTCGCGATTTTGATTTCACGCTCGATGCCATACTATGACAACGTTTTCGTATTTAACAATTACGAAGACGTTGAAGTCGAAGTTGTCATAAAAATACCTTAATCGTTGGCTAACAAAAACAGAGAAGTACAGCTCTTCTACGAGCAGATAGCTCCGCAGATCGCCCTTCAATTCACCTGTAGTTTTCGTTTACGAGCAGGCGTGAGTTTCCTTGTCGTACCCTTTGCTTTTTTGATCGAATCATTTCTTTGTTTACGCTTCTTCAGCCGACTAGTTTAATAATAACCCTAGGAAAACCACTAATAGAAGTTCAAAATTGGTAGCCGTAGTTACAGCATCGTAATTAACGTCGCTTGACGATCATGTTCATTAGACAATGATGTTAAGTCAGCTGGCAAGGCTATTGATAATTTTGAGCATTATCGTGATCGCCATTCAGCCTATAAAGTCTGTGCAATCTGTGCAGCTGAATTACTCAAAGGAGACCCTGATGACGAGAAGGAAATTTACAGAATAGAAATGGATTGGAGAGCACACGGCATACATTACTCAATTCGATTGGGAGCCCACCACTGTCGTTGAAGATAAAGAAGGCATAGGTTCACCCAAAACGCGAAGCATCGATTGCGATAGCAAATTATTGGACAGCTATACGACGTAAGGATACGTTTTATCGGCCGTACAATCATTTAAACATAGGCAAACTAACTAAACGAACAAGCATGCTGTCACGCGCGCACAAGCAAGCGTGAACGCATATCACTCGATAACCGCGGTAGCTCTCTGTCAAATCGCTGGAGTGGGAAGCGCAGCAGCCGCGACGAGAGGATTGACTTGCGTGCCACCGCTTGCATCAACGCAAACTAAACCGCGTAAACACAGCGCAAATCAGGACTCTGTCCCCTCTGCAGAATGGCTTTCAAGATACAGCGGCCGGGCGGGCGCGCCCGTAGTAGTACTCCCCCCCCCCCGCCCGGCCCCTTCCCTCCCATGCTTCGGGCGATTTGCGCGGGACTGGAATACGGCGCGTTTCCTACGCGCTTCGCTCCCTTGCGTGTGGGAGCTTGAGTCGCGATCTCCGGTTCACCCTTGCACGCTTTCACTTGCACATACAGCATACAGTGCGCGGCGCCAACCTCACGATGACGGCAACAGCGACAGAAGAAATGCGCCTGGAGTGTGCATATAATTGCTATCGCAAGAAAAGAGCACTATCAGAGCATCCTGCCAGTGCTAATGCATGGGGCAGAAACTTATAGGTGAACAAAGAAGCTAGAGAACAAGAAACGCTCAAGGAATGATGGAAAGAGAACAGCTGGGCGTAACGTTAAGAGACCGACAGAGAGCGGTGTGGATCAGAGAAGAAACGGGGATAGCCGACTTTCTAGTTGACATTAGGAGCTTGGCAGCTTCGTATTAGGAGCTTGACATTAGGAGTTCACATTAAGAGCTCGCGTGCCAAGCTTTCCACGTATCAGCTCCACATGGGCGTCTGCGTGAGCAGGCGTTTGGTGAGTTGCGACACCACGTACCCGAGCACATGGGGGTTGGACCCTCCCGCGTGTAGCCGTGCGCGGCTTAGCCGTGTCTGGGGAAAGGGGGATCCTGGGGGTTGAGCCGATGCCGGGTGTTCGGACCTTTAAGGCCCCCCGGCTGAGGCAACACACCTCTTTGGCCTCTGCTTCACATAGACGGCACCCCCGGACTGACCCACCCGGGGGAAATCGGTGGTCGCCTTTTCCTGTCCCCCTCTCCGATCTTTTTCTTCTCTATTTTTCTGTCCTCACTGTCCTGTCACCTCTTCTCTTCTGTTACTTCCACACTTTCCATAGGCGGCTTGGGTTAACCTTGTGTAGGTGCCCTCTCTTGGGTTTTTATATGAGGTTATAGCAGCAATGTACGGCTGGCGCCTGCAGCCTTACACGTGAAGTGCTGTAGCGTCCCCTTGTTGGACTCCGTGGTGGGTGGCTGCCATTGCTGCCGAACAACACAAAATTGTTATGGGAACGCCCGCTTTTCCTCGACTTCTTGATCGTCTCCCTCAGAAGAGGGGACGCACCGATGAGTTTCTGAATTTGTTCACCCGGCCTAAAGACATCTTCCCCCGATATCAAGTAGTACATAGTGAGAGAACGGAAAGACTAGCAAGAACCATATCCCCATTTGTAGTTGCGAAAACCTTGACGAACACGCTAGGCCCTGGCTATAAAGTCACCAAAATGCCAAGCGGGGACCTTCTGCTTGAGCTACGTGATAAGGAACAACACAACAGACTCGGCAAGCTTGTGACTTTTGGTGATGTCCCAGTTACTGTTTCACCGCATCGCTCCATGAACACAGTACGCGGGGTAGTATCCGAAGCAGACCTCATCGACCTATCTGAAACCGAGTTTTGGAAGGTTGGAAGGAGCAACACGTCATGAATGTGCAGCGCATCGTTATGAGACGGGACAACTAAGAAATTCCCACTAAACACCTGATACTTACCTTTGAATTAAGCGTCTTGCCACAAAGCATCGAAACAGACTACACAAAAATAGCAGTAGGACCATATATCCCAAATCCTAGACGATGCTACCAATGCCAAAGATTCGGCCATGGCTCGCAGAGCTGCCGTGGTCGACTCACCTGTGCCTTGTGTGGAGTACAAGGCCATGCCTCAGACAATTGCGAGGCTACACCTCACTGCGTAAATTGCGATGGTGATCATCCAGCGTACTCCCGGTCTTGTCCAAGCTGGAAAAAAGAGAAAGAAATTCTAACACTGAAAGTCCGTGAAAACATATCGTTCAGGGAAGCACGCAAAAGGTGCTCACCATTCCACACGGCCACTTACGCTGATGCGGCGCGTCAAGGGGCAGCGTCGCAGCGGCTACTGCCACCAGCCCAGCCCGCGCGCAGTGAGCTGTCGCTTGTGGCTCCTGCCTCCAGGGTGGAAGTAGCTAAGTCTACTCCACCTAACCAGCAAACAGGCCCGGTTACCCTAGGGTTGCCGGCACCACAACAGCCCTCGGTGGCAGCCTGCGCTACGCGAAGCGAACCCGCAGGCCCACCAGCAGCTCCCACGGTGGGTGCAGTCAAGGCTGCCTCACCCTCTCCGGCCATTGCTGGCTGTGGTAACACCCGGCGCAGCTCAGGCCCAAAGGCAGCCCCATCGACCTCCGGGCTGCTGGGCACAAATGTCTCGTCCTTCGCGGCGAGACTCTCTCGCGAAACCTCTCGCTCGCAAGAGCGCGTGTCCGGCGCCTCTCAAGAGGCAATGGACACTACACCCATCCCGACGGCGCACCAAGCGCCTAAGGAGCGGCGAGGCTCCCTCGACCACTTCAGAAAGGACAAATCCCGCGTTACAAGGCCTGGAAAGGGCTCTGTAATCTAAGGCAATACTTCCGTTTTTATTACACACAGCACCAATTTAATTTCATTATGGATACACAAATTATGCAATGGAACGTCAGAGGCCTTCTTAGGAACCTCGACGATATCCAAGAACTTCTTTACCAACACAATCCAAAAGTGCTGTGTGTACAGGAAACGCACTTAAAATCAACACATACAAACTTTCTCCGACACTATGTTACGTTTCGTAAAGACCGTGACGATGCTATCGCATCATCAGGCGGTGTTGCCATTATAATTCACAAAAGCATAGCATGTCAACATTTGCAGCTACAAACGCCCCTCGAAGCAGTGGCAGTTCGACTTGTTCTTCTGAACAAACTCATCACCATTTCCTCGTTTTACATTCCCTCACATTACCACTTACACAAACATGAATTTCAGTCCCTTATAGACGAATTGCCAGAACCTTATCTTGTTCTTGGCGATTTCAATGCGCACAGCAGTCTGTGGGGCCACTCTCGTATCGATGCGCGAGGTCGTCTTGTTGAAGAATTTCTTTTCTCGTCTGGTGCGTGCCTCCTGAATAAGAAGGAACCTACATTTTACTGTATCGCAAACAGAACCTTTTCTTCTATTGACCTTAGCATAGCTTCCCCGTGTCTATTTCCTGAACTTGAATGGGAAGTTACCAAAAATCCTTACGGGAGCGATCACTTCCCCATATTACTGAGAACAACCACAGAAAATAAGTCTCCACCACAAGCCCCTCGATGGAAGGTTGATACAGCAGATTGGGAGAAATTTCGAACTCTTACTAGCAATATCTCCTGGGCTGACATGTCTTCGTTAGGAATTGATGCTGCTGTAGAGTATTTCACTGCCTTCATAATTGATGCCGCTTCTAAATGCATATCCGAAATAAGTGGTGTGGCATGCCAACGCCGTGTCCCATGTGGAACGACGAATGTAGGAACGCTCGTAGGAAACAGAACAAAGCGTGGGGGTTGCTACGTGATTCACCTACTGCGGAGAATCTTATCAACTTTAAGAAGATAAAGTCACAAGGCAGGAAAACGCGCCGACAGGCCAGAAGAGAGAGTTGGCAGAAGTTTTTATCAGGTATACACTCGTATACAGATGAGGCCAAAGTATGGAACAGGGTTAACAAGGTGAGAGGACGACAAACATATTCACTCCCTTTGGTAAATACACAGGGCGACCGCTTGGAAGACCAAGCGAACCACCTGGGTGCACATTTTGAACATGTGTCGAGTTCATCGCACTATTCTCCAGAATTCACAAAATACAAAGCAGCAATAGAAAAACAAAAACTAGACCGAAAGAGCACCGGGAACGAGCCATATAATTTACCTTTCTCTTTAGCAGAGCTTCATGCATCACTAGCCTGTTGCAACCAATCTGCCCCAGGCTCTGACCGCATATTATATGAAATGTTGAAGAACCAACCCTCTGAAACGAAGAAAACCCTTGTCTGTCTGTATAACTCTATATGGACCTCCGGCGAGATCCCCTCTGCCTGGAAAGAGGCCATAGTGATCCCTATCCTGAAGCAGGGGAAGGATCCATCCTCTGTATCGAGTTATCGGCCCATAGCGCTAACAAGCTGTCTCTGCAAAGTCTTCGAAAAAATGATAAACCGTCGCCTATTACATTTACTAGTATCAAACAGACTGCTTGATCCATACCAGTGTGGTTTTCGCGAACGTCGATCCACCACTGACCACTTGATACGTATTGAGGCGCAGATACGCGAAGCTTTTGTTCACAAACAGTTCTTCTTGTCTGTATTTTTAGACATAGAAAAGGCCTACGACACCACATGGCGGTTTGGCATACTGAGAGACCTCTCCCACTTTGGTATACGTGGTAATATGTTAAATGTGATTGAGAGTTATCTGCTGAATCGCACATTCCGTGTTCGAGTTGGCAATGTTTTATCACGACCTTTTGTGCAGGAAACTGGTGTACCCCAAGGAGGCGTGCTCAGTCGCACACTCTTTATCGTTAAAATAAACACGCTTCGTGCTTCTTTACCACCAGCTATATTTTATTCCATCTACGTGGACGACGTACAGATAGGCTTCAAGTCCTGTAACCTCGCAGTGTGCGAGAGACAGGTACAGCAGGGGCTCAACAAAGTGTCTAAGTGGGCAGAGGAAAACGGGTTCAAAGTAAACCCCCACAAAAGTTCTTGTGTTCTTTTCACCAAGAAGAAAGGTCTTGTTGCAGATCCAACTATCGAAATGTATGGACAACAAATACCTGTGAACAAAGAACACAAATTTTTAGGCATCATACTTGACTCTAAGCTTACTTTCATTAACCACATAAAACCTCTAAAGGCGAAATGCCTAAAAACAATGAACTTACTGAAAATTTTGTCTCACACATCCTGGGGCACCGACAGGAAGTGTTTAGTGAACCTTCACGAGAGCCTCATTCGGTCACGATTGGACTATGGTGCCGTGGTGTATCACTCTGCCGCCCCGAGCGCGCTAAAAATGCTAGACCCCGTCCACCATCTAGGTATCCGCCTGGCCACTGGCGCATTCAGAACAAGCCCCGTCGAAAGTATACGTAGAATCGAATGAGTGGTCACTCCACCTCCAGAGAACATACATCAGCTTCACCTATTTTCTGAAAGTGCACTCCAATCGGGAACATCCTTGTTTTACAACCCTTAATGATTTGAAGTGTTCAACGCTTTTCTATAATCGACCCTCTATGAGGCGGCCTTTCTCACTGCGTGTAAAAGAACTTAGCGAAGAGATGGATGTCCCACTTCTAGAACATCGCCTAATACCTCCAGCTAAGCTGTCACCACCCTGGGAGTGGCAGGTGATAGAATGTGATCTATCCTTTGTAGAGGTCACAAAGCATGCTCCCGATCTCGAAATTGCAATGCATTTCCGCGAACTTCAATCGAAGTACTCGTGCTCGGAATTCTATACCGACGCATCCAAGTCCAATGCTGGCGTATCTTACGCCGCGGTTGGCCCCTCTTTTTCAAAATCCGACGTATTAAACCCCCTAACAAGCATTTTCACTGCAGAAGCCTATGCAGTACTGTCTGCGGTGAAGCATATAGAGAAATTGAAACTACAAAAGGCAATAATATTCACAGACTCGTTGAGTCTTGTAAAAGCGCTAACATCTTTACAAAAGCATAAGAATCCTGTTGTTATCGAGCTTTACTCACTCTTGTGTAACATTTACCAATCTCGTAGACATGTAATAATATGCTGGGTGCCTGGCCATAGAGGCATCGAGGGCAATGTGCTAGCAGACCAGTTGGCCACATCAACTACATCGCAAGCTATTAATCCTGCCGCTGCTATTTCCTCCACAGATCTGAAGCCTTTTTTGCGAAGGAAACTGCGAGGCCACTGGCAGCGTCTGTGGGACGCTGAAACAACTAATAAGCTCCACTTGATTAAGCCACAGTTAGGTTTCTGGCCCTGTACAACTAAAACACGACGAACTGATGTCCTATTCTGTCGTCTCAGAATAGGACACACATATGGTACTCACAATTTTCTATTGAATGGAAATGATCCTCCAACATGTGGTAGATGTGGCGACAGGCTCACCGTCCTCCACGTCCTCTTGGAGTGTCGGGAAGCCGAAAGAGAAAGAAAGAAACATTTTCCTCTCGCATATCGCTATTGTGTCCCTCTGCATCCCGCTATGTTTCTCGGTAAAGAACCACTTTTTAGCACCAACGCAGTCCTTGCTTTCTTGAAAGATGTTGTGCTACATGTTATTAGCCCAATAAGTTCGTAGTGCATCCTCTCTCTAGAGGATGTTGCTGCGATAGTTTTTTAACTGCACATGCCTCCAGGCCCTTGTGTTTCAAGGGCTCTGTTTAGGCACTTGTGCTTATGGCCAATTCTTGTATCTTTAATTTCTTGTAACTCGTTTCATTCTTTCGCAATGCATTGTTCATGTCCATAGCACACATAATCACTCATTGCCAAAATCTTATTACTTATAGATTTTACGCACTTTACAGCGACTGATTTTAGGCCCCTTTACAGCCATGCCACATCTAATGTTCATATAACTCCCTATTCATCTACCACTAACAAGCCATTACCATCGTCTTGTGCGAACTAATACTGTCATGGCGCACTGGTGAAAGATAAACATGTATACGTGTCAATACCCTCCCCTTAAAAAGCATCGTCCCGATGGTACAAACACGAAAGCGAAAACAAAACCACGCGTACAGAAAGGGACCAAAATAACAAAGCAACAAAGGACCTAAGTTCGTCAGCGGGCGTAGAAAGGCTTAAGACGAACCACGTGGACGGCTTCAGGTCTTGCGCGGCGCCGCTGTGATTGCGAAATACCGTCTGGCACGACCTCATAGTCCAGTGCGCCAATACGTCGGATGATCTTATATGGTCCGAAATAGCGACGTAAGAGTTTCTCGCTAAGTCCTCGTCGGCGTATCGGAGTCCAGACCCAAACACGGTCTCCGGGCTGGTACTCGACGTAGCGTCGTCGAAGATTGTAGTTTCGGCTGTCGGTTCGCTGCTGGTTCTTGATGCGCAGGCGGGCGAGCTGTCGACCTTCTTCGGCACGCTGCAAATAGGTGGCAACGTCGATATTTTCTTCGTCGGTGACATCCGGTAGCATGGCGTCAAGCGTCGTTGCCGGTTTCCTTCCGTAGACCAGGTTGAACGGCGCCATGTGCGTCGTTTCTTGCATGGCCGTGTTGTATGCGAAGGTCACGTACGGAAGGATGGCATCCCACGTCTTGTGTTCGACGTCGACGTACATTGCCAGCATGTCGGCGATAGTCTTATTTAGGCGCTCGGTGAGGCCATTCGTCTGCGGGTGGTAGGCGGTGGTCCGGCGATGGCTTGTCTGGCTGTAGCGCAGGATGGCTTGAGTTAATTCAGCCGTGAAGGCCGTACCTCTGTCGGTGATGAGGACTTCTGGGGCACCGTGACGCAGGAGGATGTTCTCAACGAAGAATCGGGCTACCTCGGCTGCACTGCCTTTGGGCAAGGCTTTTGTTTCGGCGTAGCGGGTGAGGTAATCCGTAGCTACGACGATCCATTTATTGCCGGACGTCGACGTCGGAAAAGGCCCCAGTAAGTCCATCCCGATCTGCTGGAACGGTCGGCGAGGTGGCTCGATCGGCTGTAGAAGTCCTGCTGGCCTTGTCGGCGGTGTTTTGCGTCGCTGACAGTCTCGGCTTGTCCTTACGTAATGGGCGACGTCGGCAGAGAGGCGAGGCCAGTAGTATTTTTCTTGTATCCTCGCGAGCGTGCGGGAAAAACCGAGGTGTCCAGCCGTTGGGTCGTCATGGAGAGCTTGCAGAACCTCTGTACGCAATGCTGCGGGTACCACGAGGAGGTAGTTGGCTCGGAGAGGCGAGAAGTTCTTCTTTAGGAGAATGTCGTTTTGCAAGAAAAACGACGCCAATCCTCGCCTGAACACCTTCGGCACAATGACGGTCTTACCTTCCAGGTAGTCTACAAGGCTCCTTAGTTCCGGGTCTGCTCGCTGTTGTTCGGCGAATTCGTCGGCACTGATGGGTCCCAAGAAAGTGTCGTCATCCTGGTCGTCTTGTGGCGGCGGTTCGACGGGGGCGCGAGACAAGCAGTCGGCGTCAGAGTGCTTTCGCCCGGACTTGTATACGACGGTGATGTCGAATGCTTGAAGTCTTAGACTCCATCGTGCGAGGCGACCGGAAGGATCCTTCAAGTTAGCTAGCCAACACAAGGCGTGGTGGTCGCTCACAACTTTAAAGGGCCTGCCATAGAGGTAGGGACGAAACTTTGATGTAGCCCAGATGATGGCGAGGCACTCCTTTTCTGTTGTGGAATAATTTGCTTCCGCCTTTGATAGCGACCGGCTAGCGTAACTTACAACCCTTTCTAGTCCGTCAGTCATCTGCACAAGAACGGCGCCGAGTCCTACGCTGCTTGCGTCGGTGTGGACTTCGGTATCGGCGTTTTCGTCGAAATGCGCAATGCTTCGACTTGCGGCGTCTCCCACTTGAACTCGACGTCGGCCTTCGTGAGGTACGTCAGTGGCTCAGCGATCCGCGAAAAGTCCTTGACGAAGCGCCTGTAATAGGCGCACAGTCCAAGAAATCTACGCACTGCCTTCTTGTCGGCGGGCGGAGGAAAGTTGGAGATGGCTGCAGTTTTCTGAGGGTCGGGGAGCACTCCAGACTTGTTGATGACGTGGCCCAAGAACAAGAGCTCCTCATATGCGAAGCGGCACTTTTCTGGCTTTAACGTGAGTCCGCAGGTTTTGATTGCTTGAAGAACTGTTTCAAGGCGCCGCAGGTGTTCTTCGAAGCTTGAGGCAAACACAACGACGTCGTCCAAATAGACGAGGCAAGTCTGCCACTTCAAGCCTGCCAGTACTGTATCCATGACGCGTTGGAAAGTCTCAGGTGCCGAGCAACGACCAAACGGCATGACCTTGAACTCGAACAGTCCGTCTGCTGTTATAAACGCAGTCTTCTCCCGGTCCCTCTCGTCGACTTCGATTTGCCAGTAGCCGGTTTTGAGGTCCATCGACGAAAAATACTTTGCGTTGTAGAGTCGATCCAAGGCGTCGTCAATCCGTGGGAGGGGGTATACGTCCTTCTTCGTGGTCTTGTTGAGGCGACGATAATCGACGCAGAAACGTAGGGTTCCATCCTTCTTCTTCACTAACACCACGGGGGACGCCCACGGACTCTTGGACGGCTGGATGATGTCGCGTAACATTTCGTCGACTTGTTGCCTTATGGCTTCACGTTCGCGCGCCGAAACTCGGTACGGGCTCTGACGAAGTGGGCGGACATATTCGTCGGTTATGATGCGGTGCTTGGCGACAGGGGTTTGTCGAACTTTTGACGACGACGAGAAGCAGTCCTTGTATTGCAGGAGCAGAGCTTTTAGTTGTTCTTTCTTATGCCTGGGAAGGTTCTGATTGACGTCGAAAGTTGGCTCAGGTATTATAGTCGTCGTTGCAGGTGCACTGGAATCCGTGAAGGCGAAAGCACTAGTGGCTTGTACTATTTCGTCGATGTAGGCGACCGTGGTGCCTTTGTTAATGTGCTTGAATTCAGGGCTGAAGTTCGTGAGCATCACCCTTGCTTTCTAGCGACGCAAATTTCACGGTCGAGCAGTAAGTGATGATCGCCCTCGATGATGCCCTCCATGTCTGCAGGTACTTCGGTACCGACGGAAATCATTACGCTGGAGCGAGGCGGAACGGTGACTTGTTCTTCAAGCACATTCAAGTCAAGTTGAAAGCGTTATTGACTTGGACCTTAAGTCGATGACTGCACCGTGTTGATTTTGAAAGTCCATGCCTAGGATGACATCCCTGGAGTAGTGCTGCAGGATTACGAAGCTCGCCGGGTAAGTGCGGTTGTTGACCGTGACTCGCGCTGTGCAGATTCCAGTCAGCGTTATTAGGTGGCCTCCCGCTGTCCGGATATCGGGTCCTTGCCAGGCTGTTTTCACCTTCTTCAACTTGGCGGCGAACGCGCCACTGAAGATGGAATAGTCGGCGCCAGTATCGACGAGAGCGGTGACGTTATGACCATCGATGAGCACGTCTAGATCGGTAGACCGGCGTGTGGCGTTGCGGTTAATTCGTGGCGTCGGATCACGGCTGCGTCGGCTTGCTCTGCTGCTGCTACGTTGCGTCGGAAGGTATTCTTTCTGCGGCGAAGTGCTGTCAAGGCTGTTTCTAGGCGGCATGCTGATATCTCGTCGTGATGATTCGCGAATCGTCGTCGTCGTCGTCGGCGGCGGAGGATCTTCGGCATTGCGTCGTACAGCAACCGCACCTCCATCGGTTGCTGCCTTTAGTTTCCCGGGTAAGGGCTAGGTGATCGGCCCCGGGTGGGACCGGTGTACTGACGGCGATGCGGCGAGATGTAGCGGCCTGGTGACGGCCAGCGTGAGGGTCGTTGGGGTTGCCACTGGGCTCCGGCGAGGTAGTCGGCAATGTCGCGCGGTCGTTCACCCCGCACTGGACGCGGCGCGTTGACGGCGAACCCTCGTAGGCCCATCTCGCGGTATGGGCATCGGCGGTAGATATGACCAGCTTCCACGCAGTGATAGCAGAGCGGGCGGTGGTCGGGGGCTCGCCAAATGTCCGTCTTTCTCGGATAGCTGCGCTGGACGACGGACGGGCGTGCTGGTGGCGGCGGTGGTGGACGTCAGAACTGCGGCGTTACGGGGCCCTGGCGCGTGCGCGGAGGGGGGCCTTGACGACGGGCGACGGCGGCGTAGGTCAGCGCTTCCGGCTCGGGTTGCGGCGATTCGGGAAGTCCTAGCGATTGCTGGATTTCCTCCCGCACGATATCGGCGATGGAAGCAACTTGAGGCTGCGACGACGGTAGCAACTTCTGCAGCTCTTCGCGTACTATCGCCCTGATGGTGTCTCGTAGGTCGTGGGAGAGTCCTTGGACTTCGGCGTACTGTGGCGTCGAACGGCGATTGTATTGCCGGTTGCGCATGTCCAGTGCTTTCTCGATCGTCGTAGCCTCCGAGAGAAAGCCTTGGACTGTCGTTGGTGGATTCCGCACCAGTCCGGCGAATAGCTCCTGCTTAACTACCCGCATGACCAAGCGAACTTTCTTGTCTTCTGGCATAGCGGGGTCGGCGTGCCGGAATAATCGAGTCATTTCTTCAGTGTACATACCGATGCTCTCATTCGGGAGCTGTACACGGTTTTCCAACAAGGCTGCAGCTCTTTCTTTACGGACGACGCTCGTGAAGGTGTCCAGGAATGCGGCTCGGAACAGTTCCCAGGTTGTTAGTGCACGCTCCCTATTCTCGAACCAGGTTCTGGCGCCGTCTTCAAGCGAGAAGTAAGCATGGCGCAGCTTGTCGTCGCAGTCCCACTTGTTGAACGTAGCGACCCGGTCGTATGCCTCCAGCCAGCTTTCAGGGTCTTCACATGGCGATCCACGGAAAGTCGGCGGCTCCCTGGGTTCTTGCATCACGATTGCAGATGTTGGCGCAGGGGCTGTCATGGTAGCTGCTGCCGAGGTCGTGACCTTTGTCTTCTTGGTCGCTGTGGTCTTCTCGGGAAGAAGTCTGTACTCCGGCAGAAGTCCTTGCTGCCTACGGCTAGCTCGCTGGTCCTTGGCGACGTTGGCGCTGTCCTCCGGTTTCGGGCTTGGATCACGGCTTAGCGGGGGCGTTCGCTGCATGAACGCACTAGCACCTCCACCAGATGTCACGTAGTAGTGACGCTCAAGAAAACAGTCGTAAAACTGTGTATAACGAAACTGATTCTTTATTGGGCGAACCTGTGCCCACAAAAGCAAGCTACACTCAAAGCGCAACGATCGCGGCGAACACAGTCGGCGATCGTCGAAAATCTCATCAGCGGCGAGACGCGTCGGCTTTTATACCTGAGTCATCGAAGGTTCCAGATTAATCCCTGATGCCCGCGTGTCTTCCAGAAAGTTCTAGACAATTCGCGTCGGTCACACAATCAGGTAACGTAAACGTCGGTGAAAACAGGCAACGAAAAGAAGCATCGATAACGTTCTAGAAACTTGCGATACAGGCGCGTCCGGTGCCGAGCGATAACGTTTAAGATTTGTTAGCCGGTGGAAAGCGGCCACCGGTGAAAGATAAACATGTATACGTCTCAATATTGTAGCGCGGTAATTGGAAATCCCTTGAAGTGGCGTTTGTACTGCAGTGAAAAGCGAAAATAGGCTGATCATGGTGGTGGTGGTGGTGGTGATGATAATGATCAATAGACGTCATCGTTCTGCACACGTTTAAAAGCATTCTAAAATATGGTATAGATTACATGTCTAAATTAACAAACATTATGGGGTATAAAGCTGGGCTGTTTAATCCAGCGGTTCATATTAAATGGACATAAAGTATCGATTTGGCCGTTTTGTGTGCGCTGCAATAATATAACTTATAGCTACGGCTGGTACAGGGGCTTGATACCTATTCACGATTTTTTTTTTGTTTTTTAATTTCTTTTTCTTTCTGTGGAACGCTGCTTGACGTGGCGTAAACCTTTTGCAACTATAGATCTCACAAAGTAAGACATCATCATTGCTGCCCGCCGCGTCACGAGTTCAAGTAAGTTTGTTGCGTTGCTCTTAATTGCACAGCGGATCACATGTAAAAACAGTAGAATAAATGTATCGTGCAATCAAAACAATAAACTTATTGATATGACGCCCTGGTGCTTTCGTGCCTGATGGTCGAGTGGCTGTGAGGGCGTGCTGTTTTCAGTCACTTTCTGTTATCACATCTAAGCGGCAAAAATGTTTTCGCCAGGTCATAGACACTGCCGAAAAGAATATAGAGAAAAATAAAGTTTAAAAAATCTTTCCGCCAAAAAGATTTGAAAACGTTCAGACAAGCAATCAAACCCTGGGCAGCAGAGTGTCAAGTAGAAACGTGACCTAAGCGCCACCGGCGACCTTTTTTTCCCGATCACAGTTAAACACACGTTGTGAAAATTGACCAACCGAAAATTGTACAATCAACAATATTAAATCATTTTACGGTTGAAATGGCCAGTTCTGGTGTGCTGGCAATGTTTAAAATTCCCTGAGCACTGTCAAGGGCGATACCCTTCACAGCCACTCAAGATCACAGTCTTGTTGTCTGTATTTCTACGAAAAGTCTCTTCTTCTTTCAG
This sequence comes from Dermacentor silvarum, assembly GCF_013339745.2. NCBI lineage: Eukaryota > Metazoa > Arthropoda > Arachnida > Ixodida > Ixodidae > Dermacentor > Dermacentor silvarum. The sequence goes on along the minus strand of NC_051160.1, from coordinate 106,336,373 downwards.
GGGTATTACGTGCCAAAATCAGTTCTGATTATGAGGCACGCCGTAGTGGAGGGCTCCGGTTTAATTTTAACCACCTGATGTTCTTTAACGTGCACTACAACGCAAGCACACTGACGTTTTTGCATTTCGCCTTCATCGAAATGTGGCCGCCGCGGCCGGGATTTGAGCCTGCGATCTCGTGCTCAGCAGCGCAACGCCTTAGTTGACTGAGCCACCCCGGCCGGTTACGAAAAGTGTCATGCACTCACGAAAAAACAACCGGGTGGGTCGCGTGCCTTGGTGGCAGTGAAACTCCGCCAAATGGGAGCGCTAGAGAAAGTGCAGGACTGTCAGCATTATCATGTCGTATGGCACTCCGCTGTCGCCGCTAATGTGCAGAAATGTTATAACACAAGGAACTAGAAGAAAGTGCTTCTTTAGAGCTCGCTGAACCACGTTACAAAAATATACGCCGTCTAAGAAGTCAAGATAAGCATGCCCAGTAGTCTCTGCTTTCTTACATATAAGGCAAATACCAGTCATTTTAAATAAGAGCAAGTCGGACGACAAATGACATTATAGCCCGCTACAAACACAGGTAGTGCATATTTGAGCCTCACGGGAATCACAGTTCTCAGAATAGGGTCGGTTACACCTCGAAAAAAAAAAACAATTTGCCAGCTGCTACTACGGGCAAGCGAGAGGAAGATCTCATCACAGTCGTCACGGACTCACAAACAGCATGCAGAAATTACCAAAAGGGCCGCATTTCCAAACAAGCCCTGAGTATGCTGGAAAAACTAGACAATTTCCAAGAACTGTAGATTGTCTGTGCCCCGGGGCACGAGTCCCTGGCGGGTAATGTAGCGGATAACGCTGCTGTCCGAGATCACATTCTCCGGGCTATCTCACCAGGTTCACGAGCACCGGCAGACCAACATGATAGGGTCCCGAAAAGATACGCCGATATCCTGAGTCATTACAGACTGGGCAGGAGGATCTACCCACACCCGCATCCCAAGCTAACTAGAGAAGAGGCAGTGATCTTCCGCAAACTACAGACCGGCACATTCCCGCACGGCACCCTTCTACACGCCATGTATCCTACGAGCTATACTCACAAATGCGCCTTCTGCTCTGCGCCCAATACCCTCGCTGTCACATGGTATGGGAATGTAAACAAAACCCATCGACACCACCTATCACCGGACCAACCGTCGAGCAGTGGGAGGCCCAGCTGACAAGCCCGAGCCCTGAAGACCAGCATCGCCTGGTGAGCAGGGCCAAGCTATCGGCTCAGGCCCACGGCATCCTGGACTAGGGACGCCGCCCACCTCGGACGATTTTATAGCGTCTGCTCATTTCTGTAAATGAAGTTTATTCCTCCTGCCAGCTGCTGTAAGAACAGATGTGTCTCAGACACACCCCCGTACGTCACCCTGAGAAATAAATTCGTGCGATTAGATCGCTCCCAGTTAGAAGCCCAAGAAAACGTCGTGAAGGCGCGATGCACCTGAACCCGAGAACAGTGCAGTATTTGCCTTTTGTACCAACAGAGAGAGAGAAAGCGAAGAGAGGAAAGGCAGGGAGATCAACCAGACGAATGTCCGGTTTGCTACCCTACACAAGGGGTAAGAGAAAGGGGGAATAAAAAGAGGGAAAGGGGAAGAGAGTGAACACTGTGTGAGCAGCGAAGCACCATGACACCAAAGTCAAGTCCCATAGCGGGGTGATGTGCGTTGAAGGCATCTGACATGAACCAAGGGCCAGTGGTCGTTGTGTGAATAGGAGGCTGTGGGTGAGCCATGGGGCTTACTCGAGACTTGTACCAAAGCTTTCATACAGATATTATTAGGCTGCCTAAAGTGACCCTGACAAATATCGAGAGATGTCTCGTCATCCACCTACTCGCTTTTTCTTTCATTGTTGTTTACGTTTGCCAATATTATTTTTTTTGTATGCGTCTGCTTATACATGCCGAATTTTTTTCTACTTCTTATAATAGCCATTGCCCGATAACTGGTTAGATCTTCGCTGCAATATTTTTATTGATTACGGCAGTTCCAAAGGGCGCTTCTTGTGGGCATCACGCGCATTCTACTTAAAGCGTTTGTGCTATAACGTACTTAACACCCAGAGACGCTTCCAAACGCCCATTTCATTAGCATAGCGAGTCGTTCGCCGCGCTAGCACAGACTCCCTTTCAAATTCACTACTCCTACGTCAAGAATGGGCAGGTTCCTTGCTTACATATGAAGTTGGGAAGATATGGATGCATGATAAGCAGCTTTGTGCCTATTTTAAACGCTGATCTTCGATGGAAGTGCGAAGCTTCGTAGTTTGTGGTTGGCCTAACAGCGTTGTCCTTATGGATCCGCCGTTAAGTCGTATATTTAGGGCGACAAACTGCATTATTCGCTAGTACTTACGCGATCTTTAGACACTTCGTAGATTCAATCATAGATAGATGCTAAAAGATATATAGAAACATATGAACATAGCTACAGGAAAGTGCGTGAAGTAGCCTAAGAATTCTAAGTAACCTAAGTGTCTCGGCCTCGTATGGGCGGTGGGCCACTTCCATCCCTATATACATGGTCGACCATTTACAGTTGCACCCAAAAACCACGCCCTTTGTTGACTTTTTTCCATCAAGGATCCCACTAGGCGCCTCGGTCGCTGAGCCCTACGCCTTAAGGAATACACATATTTTGTCGTCTACAACTTGTGTCGTCAAAGGCCTGCGCGGCCCACGCAGCACAGTTACAGCGTAAGCTGGTGGAGCGGCTGTAGAGTAGCTCCATTTTAGGCACCATGCACACCAGGGTCTTCGCCACAAAGTCTGTTCGCCTCGTTTTGACGAGAACGATCTGAACTGTCCGCCCGGCGTCGACAATGAGCTGCGGCTCGTAATACAGATGTCTGCTGAGCCCGATGATACCTGGTGGTAGCCGCGCACGTAGCTCTACGATTCGCTTCTTCAGCAGCGGTTCGTACCTTGCGAGGAGACGCCATACCGTGTACCGAAGAGGTATCCAGAATACGTGGCGCACATTTCACATCGGAATCGCATTGATAGCGCGCCTCGTCTGAATCGCATCTCGTCCTCTGCGCCTGCGCACGCTGCGTTTGCAGGTGCCTTACCCAGATGGCACTACCATAGTAGCGGAGGGTCTGGTCGTCTGCGCCTGCCTAAGGAGCGTTTAGAGGGCATTTTTCCGCTGCCCGCTAGCAAGCTCTTGCGTGGCTGAGTGGTAGAGTATCTCAGTGGTAGAGGATCAGTGGAGAGTAGCTCAGTGGTAGAGGATCGAACCCCGGTACTTTTTTCGCATTGCAGGTGATAGCGGTTACGGTCCCCAACAGCAGCGGCGGTCGAGGTGGCGGCAGACACCATCGCGAACCGAAACGGCTATTGGAATGAGCCCATAACAGCTTACGCTGTAAAGCGTTGCCAGGCAAGAAGGTGGTAATGATATCCGACGCTGGTCGACGAGTGTCCCGTTCTGATCTAGTGGAAAACCTCCGCGCCGCCGCCAGAGGCACCAGAAACAGTCATCAACGCCGCGCGCGTTTGGTGCGAACGCAAGTAAAACGACGACGGCATCGACAACAGTTCCGCGCGTTGCTGCCACTACTACATGTCCAAATTTACAGAGCTGATAGATCTGCTTTTCTTACTGCGTATAACTCTCTACTAATTTGCTATCTCCAGAGCAAGAAATTTATTTACAGAAAGGCAGAGAGGTCGTCCTGAGCTGTAACTTGCTTTGGCCTGCTACTCTACACTGGGGAAAAGGGACGGGGAGGAAAATGGTTAATGAATGATTATGGTGATGATAAGAGGGGGAGGTGTGTATATACAAGTTCAGTACGTTGTGGCATTTCTAAAGCCGTGTGTCGAGCCCAGTGGCTTGTAGAAAGGCTAAAGCGGCACTGGTTATCAGGGCTGCGCTGTTTGCATTGGGCCAAGGACCTAAAAGAAACTCGTCTGATAGGGGCCTCTTATCGACTTTTGCAATTGAAGAGACCAGTTTCTGTCGTTCTAATCTGCTATCTCAATTGATGCTTCGCCTTTCGGGTGAAACTGCGACATTTTTAGTGGATGGCGCTCCGACCTGTTTTCTCTCGCTCTTCGCCTTGAAAGATATTGGTGCTGCACAACAACAAGGTGAATCGTTAAGGCTGACTCGCACATCTCCGACACGGCACTGATTTTGGTCTGCCGACTGTTGGCATCAGCGTTTTCCATTCTTTAAACCATTGGCCACAGCGTTTTCCGTCCTGGAAACAGCTCGCGTCATCAGTCGGCAGACCGAAGTCGTTATCAAGTCGGCGCAGTGTGAATCAGCCTTTACGGCAGCTTACTGAACGCCTGCTTCGCCATCTGTCCGAACCATCACTTCACATGTTCGTGCTACAGAATTATACCTTGCATCAGCGCAACATGCACTTGACGGGCCCGAGCTGCTTATTACCATTCCGTCTCATCATTGACAGAACGTCTCCAGCAAATGAATTACGTTCCCACCGCTGCACACCTTGGCGTCTCTCGAACGTATGACCGAAAAAGGCGATGTTTTTTCTAACCCCATCTCAACCGCTCCGTTCAACGCTATGTCGCCGCGTGTCAGTCATGTGGACACCGGTAAAAAAAACAGATGTGCAGCCTGATCGTTTTTTGCAGCCTCTTCATATACCAACCAACCATTTTTTTTTTCGCGCTGGTAGTGATCATCCCGGAAGATTCCCTATATCAAATGACGGAAATGAGTGGATTACCGTCGGCATTGACTATACAACCAGCTATGCCATTACACGAGGGCTACCCACCAGCTGCGCTACATATGTCGTTGACTTCTCATTTCAAGACGTTATCTTACACCACGGCGCACCTCAACTACTCACCAATCGCGGAAGGTGCTTTCTTGGCAAAGTCATCATCGAAGACTTACTTAGGTCATCTTCTACTAAACACAAGGTTACTAAAGCCTACCATCCTCAAACAAATAGTCTGATCGAACGCCTGAACCGGACAATCACTGACACGCGCGCAATGTATCATTTCTGCGATCATCGCGACTGGGACACGGCTGCACCATTTGTTACGTTTGACTATAATTCCTCGCCCCACGACAGAGCTGGCTAGTTACTATTTTACCTTATATTCAGCCGTGAGCCGACCTTGCCTTTCGAGACTACGCTTTCGACCACACACTACTCGCCGACAGAGTACACTCGTTCTGTCACTACGACAGCGGCCCAAGCAGGCCAGAATACCCGCCTTCGTCTCTCTGCTTCACAGGTACGCCAGAAGTGCCATTACGATCAGCGCCATCACGACATGGAATACGAGCCAGGTGCTGTTCTTCTTGTCTGGTCTCGTTCTCGGGGTATTGGTCTTTCCCAGAACCTCCTCTTGCAATATACGCCCCTTAAAGCATTCTCCACCAGGTGTCCCCTGTGACATACGAAGCGTCTCGACTGAATCTCCGCATGCCTTCACCTCAATCTGACATCATCCATGGTAGTCACCTAAAATCCAACATTTCTGGAACTACATAAGCGCGGAATTCTCTTTCTGTCCTTTTATAATAAGGATGCACGAGGGCGTGTGCTATAATTACTCATATTTACTGGAGCACCAACGTGATGGAAATTCCCCAGGTCACCATTGCCCCCGGAAAAAAATTCAGCTATCCTCCCACGGGGTTAATTTTAAAAAAGAGAGGGAGATAGCAAATGATTGTGTCGATTGTGGAGATTAATGTTTGTGTCGACCTTCAGTGCGTCTTCAATCGCTCGTCAGTACGGCGACGTTGTTGAAGCCGTAGATAGTATACGTCCCTGAAAATCGGCTGAAGTTCGCGACATATAGTCTTGCACTTGTCGGAAGTCAGAAAAACAGACAATGAACTTTATTAAAGGGCCTGAGGAGCACCGCCGTCGTTCAGGGCGGAAGCGCAGACGGCCGCTCCCACGTGGGTACGGGGAGGCCGAGCCTCAACGCCGCGTCGTGGGCCCTCTGAACGGCCTTTGTAGGAAGTGTTGCTAAAAAACGAGCGAATGATTCCCCGAAAGCAAGCCCATAAACGTTGGGTCGGAGATTGCGTAATACACCTATCTAATCTATCTCTTCTTTCCTTCCATCCTTCTTTGTTTCATCTATGAAGGATGACGAGGTTAAGCGATACATGGAAGTGGGCTGGTTGGTATTCCATGACTAATTAAGTTGGGACCGCAGGAAGACGACAATGACGACTTTGTCTATGGTGTCGTCTTCCTTGCACTTCCAAGTCTATTTTTATTATGCGTATGTAGTGCATGAGAGGGATTTTATGCTGATTTGCACAAGGTGAATGTCAATAAAACGGAACTACACGCTACTGGAGGACAGCTGTTAAAAAAATCGTCATCGCTTCTGTGGCTCCTACAGGTGACTTTTGGAAAGAAGGCAGCATGTTCAGCATCAGTAAACAAGGTTCAGTATTTTCCTACTGCGCCTCAGCGTTTCTGACGGCTGAATAACCTACATCGTCATGTGTAAATGTTTACACGCTAGTGCCAACAATTCTTGATTGGGAAACTATAGTTCTGCAGTGAAAACTAAAACAAGGCACAGTAAATACTAGACGAGTACTCATTCCTTTGCATGGGTCATTAAAGAAGCAGTACCGGCAAGGCTCGAGAAGAGCGCTATCGTTACGTCAATAGCGGTTGCAGCTTGTTTAGTTGGGATGCATACATGGTTCTTCTATGCCTTATTCGCAGGTGTTACCGTGGAGGTCAAAGTGTTGGGCCGGATGAAAAACAACACGTTTGTCTCATATAGCTGTCGCTCTTGAAAAAAAATGTATCGCTGCATTGTACGAAAACGTCGACCATCATACGGCTGCAAAATCCAAATAAGCCCGAACAAACAATATTTGCATGCTACTCGCAGAAATGTGACGCACCCGTATTTTTGAAATAATATTATGGCGGTTCATAGTTGTGTCGCAGCATTCTTCGTCAGATGCCTGGCAGTTCTGTCTGGCAGTAAACACATTGTGGTGATGTACCAGAATAAGTTAGTTCTCGTGTAAGCCGTCTGCGTCGTGAAGCTGAGGCTTTGCAGAACCAATAACACAAACAGTTCTTTTCGCGGAATTGATGTCCTCGTGCTTATTATTTCTGAATATTTCGTTGGCGTCCTCACTGGCGTCAGAATAGGCCAAGTCATTGCCCAAAGATGCAAAGAAGCGCTTTCTACTTTACATATGCTTTTAAAGATAGTCATAAACAAGGATTTCTTGAAATTTTCAAATTGATATAATATGCATTGTTCCTCGTAGCACCGAACGCCCATAGCTATATACGGCAATTTATATCAATATCAAGTGTGTTTCCTGAACAATTTGAAATTGAGAAAAACAAGCTCACGAAAAAGCGGTGAGGATATGCTTTGGCAGTTTAACAGTCACATAACATAGATTTAAAATTTTGGCACTCACTGTTACCGAGTGCATTTTACACGGTAGCTGATATATTCAAGCTTTTGCTTAACAGGCCACGTATCGCCCACGGCGGATATCCGAGGGTTTGGTAGATTTGAGAGTGCCCAGTCACGGACTGCAATGATTTGGCTTGTGAGAAGATATTAGAAAAATTGCAGAAATAAATAAAATCACCTGGCGCAAGAGCTTGGAAATATTGCTATAAACAATCTGTGGCGTCATGAGCATTGAAAAGTTGGCTGCAGATTACAATAATAACTGGAAACTCTGTGCAGATGCAAAGAAAGCACATCGTGCCAAAAATTGGTACGGCGAGACAGTGTGTCATCATTTGGGAAAAGTGGCTATTGGCTGCTTGCAAACAGAAATTCCGCCGACGACGCCAGCACACGAATGCAATCGATGTTCTCTTGTCATTCTCATCCGCATCGTATAGGGGATATGTTGCCATGTGTTATCACGCTTTTTTTACTTGTTTATGGTTCTTCCAAATGTCTAACGCGAGAAGTTGCTATTTGGTTAGCGTGGAACACACTGCCGACAACCAAGTGCAATGACTGTAATCTTCCAAAAGACAAATAAATCTTATTTTTCTCTTAATATCTTTTCATTGTACGTAGCAGATATTTCTCTCTTGTACGATGGATAGCACCACAGACAGCCACCTACTAGGAAAAAGTGGCGGAACCTATCTCACGAGGCCCGCTGCAGTGCATGCGTCATACATAACTAGTTTCGACGGGGGCAATAGGTTGCTTCTCTATATTGGTTTATTACTAACGCATTACCGTCGCCCATTATCGTAATTTGAATTTGGCCCCAAGTTTTTTTTTTCATTCTTGTAGTGGAGCTGTATGTGGCTAGGGATCTATGCATTTTTCCTGTACGTCAACAGATCTGCGTTTGCAAAAACTCTCCTCCCGATTTTGAAGTAAAATGGCTTCAGTCTGTGCAAAAGCTTAAGCGTTTCAACACTTCGATATGCAGTTACAGTATATTAATGTTCAATAGGAACCCTTTTCAAAATGAGTAGACTCTCAGATAATAAGTGTTTCTCAAAGATTTACCTCTGTGCGACCCGCGTCGGCCATGTGTACGCTCGGACCACCCTCTCTTTGTCGTCGTTCCAAGCGCTTGCGTGCCTAGTTTCATTCCACTTTCGCTTAGGCGATCCCGATGTGTGTGACTAGTTTCCTCCGGCTCCTTGAAGTGGTTGTTATCCACGCGAATGTATGCAGCCGATTGAGACCGCCGATAAAATTAAGTGTGTGTGCGTGTGTTTTAGGGGCGAAGCTCCTTAGGGTCGAGCCTTGTCCCTTGTCGCGCCGTCGTAGCCACGCTAGTACTCGCCGCTCCAGCTAGAGGCGCAGCTGTGCTCTCTTTCTCTCTCGTTCCCGACGCGCCCACTCTCCCTCTCTCTCGTCCGTAGCTAGGGCCGCTGCGGTGCACAAGGGCTATATAAGCGCTGTATATACTGTACACATGTACAGTATATGTATGTGTATATATATATATATATATATATATACTGTACATAATGCAGACGTCTAATCCACTGTCCTTGGTGCAGCTTGCATTCAGCATACTCCTTATCGTTGGGGAGGCGCGCACCGGGCTGCTGCCGGAGATGATCAGCGTAACGCATATGAACAACACCGGTTTCCATGCGCCAGATGATTCCTACTATCTGTATTGGGACAACCGGCCACGTGGTTCTGTGACCGACGCGCCCTGCTGGACACATGACCGGCATCGAGCGCCACCTATTCTATCGGCTATATATGGTCTTCCTTCAATGTCAGGAGCCATTGGGCACGGCAGTACCACAAGAATGCAGATGTCTAATCCACTGTCCTTCTTCATGCAGGTGAGAAGGCGACACGATAAGTGTTTTAGATCTAGTAACCCCTACTTGTTGGTGCTGCCGTGCCAGCGGCTTGTTGTTGCACTTGCCGATGTTGTTTTGTTTTTATGGAAACTTCTTTTAGTAGCTGGAGATATAGAAGAGAGTCCAGGCCCCGAGTTAGGCCAGATTTCTAAACAACTAAAGGATATCGCAACCGACATAAATGATACCAAAGAACATCGGCTAACCGAAATTGAAAAGAAGATGGACATCCTCTCCAAACTTGAAGAAAAAGTAGTCTCATGCGAAAACAACATATTGCAATTGGAAAGGGCCTGTAAAAGATTAGAAAGCAGGGTTGATGATTTCGAAAACCATAGCAGCAGATCAAATCTTATTGTTTACAGACTACCTGAGGTTGAGGGCGAAAACAGCTCTACATTGGAACACTGTGTCAATCAAACGATCATCAAGGATACGTTTGGTTTAGAGCCAGTTGCCATGGAACGAATACATCGCTTAGGCAGGCCGAATAAAGATAAAAACAGACCGGTCATCTTAAAGCTACTTGACTCAAGAAAAAAATCAACGATATTGAAGAAATGCTACAAACTCAAGAACACTAACTACTCTATAGGTGAAAACTTCAGTCGTAGAGTGCGGGAACAGAGAAGAAAACTCTCCGAAAGTACTAAATCAAACCGTGAGAAAGGAGAAAAAATATATCTATTTTTTGATAAACTGTACATAAATGACAGCATGTTTGTCTGGGATGACGAAAGAAACATGAGAGCCGCCGTTCAGAACAACGCCGAAAGAAGTCTACGAGTGACTCGAAGTCACAAACATTCACAGAAATAACATTACTAAATGTGAACGCCAGAAGTATTGTCAATAAAACTGATGCATTAAAACACCTGTTACTCGAACACAGCACTGACATAGTTGCCATTACTGAAACATGGCTTTCACCAGAAATATACAGCCACGAAATAGCACCCCCCAATTACTCAGTTATCCGTAAAGATAGACCAACTCGAGGCGGCGGCATAGCTCTGCTTATTAAGAAGCTCTTACCCTTTGTATTGATGCCCGACGTTCCAGATGTTGAGGCTGTGTTCTGCAGGATTATGTGCGACGACTTTGCAATACTTACTCGTTGCTTTTACAGAAGTCCTCTTTCTGGTCACGAAATTGTTATTGCTGTATAGGAGTTTATGCATAAGCATGCTACTAACCGAGTTATTCTGATGGGAGACTTCAATTTACCTGATATTGACTGGAATACCATGCATCACACTTCACTCTCATCAAATTCGCTCATTGATTTGGTGCTAAACTTCGGGCTTCATCCAGTTGTAACTTGTCCTACGCGAATACAAGGAACAAGCGATAACATCCTAGACTTAATACTGATTAGTGACAACTTCCCCCTAGATCTACTGAACTCGGAGATCACAAACACAACATACCAAAGTGTCAGCTGCCCCTCGGATGCACTGCAACAGCCAAAACTACTGAACTTATTGTCCCTAATTTTCAAAAAGATGATTCCGCTATACTAACCTATTTAGCGCACGAATACCAAGAATTTTGCGAAATGGCCAACGATAGTTATGTTCACGTCAATGATCTGTGGCTTCATTTCAAGCGTATAGTCTCGCACTGCGTGCGTCATTACATCCCGAAAAAAAGCAAAAAATAACAAAAACAATCCTTGGATAACACGCGATATAACTCATGTCAAGCGCAGAATAAAACGCATGCGCCGTAACTTGAAAAAGAAAGGGGAAAGTATTATTTCGCGCTAAGGACGAACTCAAGTTAAAGACTAAGCTCACGAAGCATGCGTATTTCAATGCAACATTGCCTAACCTTATCAATCAGAACCCTAATCGCTTTGGGAACTTTTTTCGGGCACGCCCTGCAGCGACACCAAATCGTCCACGTGAGGAAAAATTGGCACTCGCTGATAAATTTAACCAACACTTTCACTCAGTCTTTACTAAAGATAACGACACACTTCCATATTTGCCACCGGCATCATTCTCCACTATTGACACATTAACAATAAACGACTCAGGAATATTTATGCAGCTAGACGTGAAGAAAGCAAACGGTCCCGATAACACTCCCAATGAGTTCTTGAAAAGAAATGCTGAATGTAACAGTAAATATCTTGGCCTTATTTACCGCGAGTCACTTTCGGCAACAGACTTACCAGAAGATTGGAAAATTGCTAAAATTGTACCTATTCATAAGTCAGGCGATCCTAACCTACCATCTAACTTACCACTTACCAACACATCATGAAAAATTTTGGAACACATTATTCTCAAACACTTAACTGCATATATCGAAGAACATTTTCTAGTATATGTTCAACATGGTTTTAGAAGAGGTTTATCGACGGTCACTCAGCTAACAGAGGTGGTACACGTTCTTGCTTCAAGAATTAACAATCATAATCAAACTGACCTATTTTACTAGATTGCAGTAAAGCGTTTGATTGTGTGTGCCATAGTAAACTGACTGCCAAAATTACAGCTGTGATTGGCAGTGGACTCATTACTGCATGGATAAAAAACTTCCAATCTCACCGATCACAATTTGTCGTCATCGAAAACATCCCATCTGCTCCGGTGCCTGTTACAATGTCAGGGGTCCCACAGGACTCAGTAATAGGTCTGCTGTTATTTTTGGTTTTTATCAATGACATTACAAACAAAATTGATTGTAAAATTAAACTAAAATTGTACCTATTCATAAGTCAGGCGTCATAATCATCCGTATACACTAAACGAGTTCCTTTGTAATAACGATACTTTACAGTTTTCTTTTTTCCCCTGTGTTCTTCGTGAGTGGAATTATCTAGATGCATCTATAACTAACACAGTATCGCAGCCCGATATTGTTAAGTTATTGGAAGATGAAATAAGTAGTTAGGAAAAAAGAGTTCTTATGTACACATAATCATCAAAACTCCTATTTTTTTAACTATAGCTAAAAATGTACCTCTTTTATATCTTTCCTCGTTTTTGTTTGCTCTTTTTGTTAGGTTTGTTGTTAGGCGATTGCACATACATGCATTGTATGTGCAATCATATGTCCACCTGCTATGGTCTCGATATGAGACTGGCAGTATTGTAAATAAATAAATAAATAATTCAATTTGTATAGTATATACAGCGCTTATATAGCATTTGCGCACCGCAGCGTCCCTAGCTACGGACGAGAGAGAGAGAGAGAGCGTCGGGAACGAGAGAGAGAGAGCACAGCTGCGCCTCTAGCGGAAGCGGCGAGTACTATATATATATATATATATATATATATATATATATATCCTTATATATTTACATGTAAATATATAAGGATATGTATGGTATATGTACGCCACGCTCCAGCTTCTGGCTTCCGTAGAACGCTTTCGGCGTTTTGCCCGAATGATCCCCCGGCCGGTGGTTCGCCCACTCACCATCATTCACTTCGTGGATATGCGGTGTTTTTTTCTTCGGGGTGGCCCCAGTGCCAATCAAGCGAAATAACATTTCCTAATAACCTTTGCCCTAAAATATGGGTCACCTCTATGTCGTGTGTAATCCACCTTCACAGCCGTGGAATGCCACGTGATTTTTTTCTTCATTGTAGAGTGGCACATTCCAAGGGGGACATGCCTAGTTACCCAAGTTGGCGTCAAACACGTTCATTGACGAGTGGCACTCACGTGTTGACAAAGGTCCGCTGAACCAAGTTGGCATCAAAGAGGTTCATTGAAGACCAGCAGGGAAAGAGTGGCCTAGATTCAGTACTCCGAGTCAGCGCCAGAGAAATACTTCAAAAGGCGGTGCCCACCCAGTTGCTGATCAACAGTCACCCTTGTCAGCGTGTAATAGGTTCTTTGAAGTGCGGCTGGCATGTACGCATCAGCACATATTCAGTGACCCAAGTGGCCCGATGGTCGGCTTCGAACTCTGTTGCCTTAGCACAGAAGCATGATGCGCTGACCCTTCGACCACAGACTATTCAGTGACCCAATAAGGTGGGAAAACAGTTAGATATAAGCTACATAGGTAGATAGATAGAGAGATAGAAAGAAAGCCCTCAGAAAGTTCGTGAAATACTCCAAGAATGCTAAGAAATTTAAAACACGACAGAACCTATCTCGCGTTGACTGTCGACAGACAGACAGACAGACAGACAGACAGACAGACAGACAGACAGACAGACAGACAGACAGACAGACAGACAGACAGACAGACAGACAGACAGACAGACAGACAGACAGACAGACAGACAGACAGACAGACATAAAGAAACTTTATTTTGTCCTAAGGGACTACTTTGTCGTAGTCGCGGGCCGCACCTGCACCGGGGGTGCAGCGCCCCTGCGACTTGCTCTGCGACGCACGCCGTCGAGTGTTGGATGGACGCTGCGTTCAGGATTTTGCCCTGGGGGTCAACCACCGTGGCCGCGTACGAGTTTGATCTGGGATACTGCGCCGCGTCGACAAAGGACGCGAGCTCTGGGTTCTGCAGGGCAGTCTTGATGAGTGCTCGGGCCCTGGCTGCGCGCCTGGCCTCGTTGTGTTGTGGGTGAACGTTCCTCGGGAATGTGGAGACTCTAAAGGCGTCCCTTTGTTCCTGTTGGAGGGGGACGGCGCACGACTCCGCGGCCATGGCGGTGAGGCCCACCATCTCGAGTATTCGGCGGCCGGACTTGCTGGCAGACAGGCGAACGTTCTATGCCGTTTTCTGTGCTTCTACGATTTCGCTCAGGGTGTTGTGGACCCCGAGCTGCATCAACTTATCCGTGCTGGTCGTCACAGGGATACCGAGCACTCGTTTAATGCTCTTCCTGATGAGTGCGTCAATCTTGTTTTCCTCAGACCGCGACCAGTTTAGTGCGGAAGCCACGTAGTTGATATGGCTCATGAGGAAGGCGTGGTAGATCCTTAGGAGGTTGGCTTCGCTGATGCCACCCCTCCTGCTCGTCACTCGTGAGACGAGTCTGAGCATGTTTTCTGTCTTCGCCCTCAGGCGCGCGATTGTTTGCACGTTGCTGCCCTTTGCGTTGATGACCAGTCCGAGCACCCTGAGATAATCAACCCTCGGGATGCGCTGACCCGTCTTCGTTCTGAGATCGATTGGTACTTGATCCAGCGGCATGTCGAACTTGCGGCCCTTTCTGTCGGGACGGTACAGCAAGAGCTCCGACTTGGTCGGCGAGAGGACCAGTCCCGTGCCCTCGAGGAATTTTTCCGTGACGTCCAGGGCCTCTTGCAGAGCCTGCTCCACCGCTGCGTCCGACCCGCCCCCGCACCAGATGGTGCTGTCGTCCGCGTAGAGAGCATGATTGAGATTGACGCCCCCGATTCGGTTGAGTCTGACCGATAGGTCTCTCATGGCGATGTTGAAGAGTAGTGGGGATAGCACCGCACCCTGAGGCGTGCCGCGGGCTCCCAGCGCGTATCCATCCGACTTGATCTCGCCCAACTTGATCATGGCCTTACGATTCCTGAGACCCGCCGTGGTTGCTCAGTGGCTATGGTGTTGGGCTGCTGAGCACGAGGTCGCGGGATCGAATCCCGGTACGGCGGCCGCATTTCGATGGGGGCGAAATGCGAAAACACCCGTGTACTTAGATTTAGGTGCACGTTAAAGAACCCCAGGTGGTCTAAATTTCCGGAGTCCCCCACTACGGCGTGCCTCATAATCAGAACTGGTTCCGGCACGTAAAACCCCATAATGTAATGTGTGTACGATTCCTGAGGAAAGAGCTGACGTACGCGTGAACGCGTTCGCCGAGGTTCAAACTCGACACAGAGTCGAGGACGTGCTTGTGTTTGACGGTGTCGAAAGCCTTCGCGAGGTCCAGCGCCAAGATGCCTCGGACGTCTCTCGTGACCACGTCGACTATCTGCCTCTTGATCAGTAGCATGACCTCTTGAGTGGACAGCTAGGGTCTGAAACCGCCCATGTTCGGTGGGAGGAGCTGTCGTTCCTCGACATACCTCGATATTCTGTTGTGGATGATATGCTCCACCACCTTGCCCACGCAGGACGTGAGCGAAATGGGTCGCAGACTGTCTATGGCCGGTGTCTTGCCTGGCTTCGATATTAGGATCACTGTGGCTTCCTTCCAGGCATCCGGTACGGTGCCGGCCGCCCAGGCCTCGTTGATTTCATTGGTGAGCAGTTCGATCAAGTCGTCGTCCAGATTTCGGAGGAGTCTGTTCGAAATTCTATCCGGCCCGGGAGCCGATCTTCCGTTGAGGCCTTGAAGGACCTCTCTGACTTCCGAGACAGAGAAGGGGGCGTCGAGGTCCTCGTCTGCTTTGCTGCCGTAGGCCGGGTAATCTTCCGGCCCGGACTGCCCGATGGGGAGGTAGCGACGCGCGACTTCATCCATCACTTCGTTCGTAGATGCGCCTTCGCTACTGAGCTTGTGAACCAGCCTGTCGATGGCCAGAGTGTGGTTTCTCTTGGACTGTGTGTCGTCCAGTAACTGCTTGAGGAGGTTCCACTTGCCTCCCGCGCGCATCTGTCCGTCGACCGACGCGCAGATTTCGTTCCATTGCTGCTGGCCGAGCTCCTTGCAGTGCGATTCGATCTCGCGGTTGAGGGCCGCGATCCTCTTCCGGAGGTTTCGATTCAGCTTCTGCGTCTTCCATCTCGCCGTGAGGGAATTCTTGGCTTCGACCAAGTGCGCCAATCGAGCGTCCATGCGGTCGAGCTTTAGGTAGGTTTCGACGGTCTTGGTGACTGCAGCCACGTCCTTCTTGAGCTTCGCTACGAGGTCCGCGAAGGTCTCGTATTCTTCGTTGTCGTGCTTCCTCCTCTTGCGGAAGGCGTCCCAGTCCACTATTTTGAAGGCCCTCTGCGGGGCCGCGCATACCGGTAGGGAGATTTCCACGATGTAGTGGTCAATGCCTAGGTTCTCTTGTAAGTTATGCCACTCCGCTCTCGGCGCGTTCTTGACGAAGGCCAGGTCCGGGGGGGGGGGGTGTCTCTCGATATCGAGTTTCCCATGCGCGTGGGGTAATGGGGGTCGGTGATCAGTTCTAGGGAGCTGTCTGTTACTGCCTGCACGAGTCTGCAGCCTTTGGGAATGCTTCTCACGTAGCCCCAGGCTTCGTGCGGCGCGTTGAAATCACCGGCCATAACGAGCGGCGTCTCTCTCGCCTTGGACGACGCCTTGGTCGTTAGGCTGTAGAAGGTCTGCCGGTTGTCCCTAGGAGAGCAGTACACATTCATAACGTAGACGCTGTTCTTGAGCCAGCTGTTGGGTATGATCTAGACGAGCGACGCTTCCAGCTTGGTGTTGCCAAGGCGCAGATCGTGCTCCTGGAAGGCACACTCTTTTGCAATGAGTGTCGCGATTCCATGCCCGTTCTCCGCTAACGAGGAGACGGCTCGGTACCCCGGGAGGGTAATTGTTTCCATTCCCGTTTCTTGTAGCAAAATAACGTGGGGTCTCTCTTGCGGCTCCCGGGTCTTGATGAACTGCACCAGTTGAGGCCTGCGCCTCCGGAAACGGGCACAGTTCCACTGCCACACGATGAGCTTACTGTCCGGTCTCGCCATGGTTGGGCTTGTTGGACCGGAGGTGGGCTGGCATGCCATCTTGCTCGTCAGCCCGCGACTGCTGGTTGTTTTCTAACATTTCACTGGACATCGCCTCCGGCCTGGCGGCGTCGCCGTAGTGTACGTCACAGCGCTTGGCAAGCTCGTTCTCGAGCAGTTGTACTCTGAATAGAAGGGTCTGGTTGCTCTGTACCAGCTCGGTAAAGGATTTCTGCATGCGGTCCAAGGACCTCTGCATGGCAGCCTCCGTCGTGCTCACGTCCTCAACCGTACGCTGGGAGGAGGTGGCTCTGCGCTTGGCCGCCCTTGCTGTGGCTCCTTCTTCCGCAGAAGGTTGCCTTGCCGCGGCCGCTTGGGCAGCGCTGGCGTTTCGGAATGCCTCGATGTCGGCCTTCATTCTCTGGATTTCCTCCTTGAGACTGGCGTTTTCATTCATAAACTGCGCGATCCTGGGATCGTGCGCCCGCTCGCTCGCCTGTGCGGCGGCATGTTTCGTCTGGCCCGTCGGCTTCGTCTGTTTCACTTTGTCCGCCCAGGTGGAACCTCCTGGGATGCGCGCCTTAGACTTGGAGCGGCCCCTAGACTGAGAGCGCCCTCCTTGCACGGAGCGCCGCCGCGAGCGGGAGCGCCCTCTGGAGCGGGAGCGCCCTCTCGAAGAACTCCTCTTCATTAGCGCTGACGTCAGTGGCTGGCTCTCCTCGTATGCCGCGTTGGCGCCCTTCTTGGCGGCGGCAGTTTTCTTCCGCCGGCGTCTTCGGCGTCTCTGCCTAACGACATATGGCGTTTGGAAGCGATGCTCACACTTACGGTCAGCCGTTGCGTGACTGTCGACAGTAATGCTTTTAGCACTGAATCAATAAACAGACGCAACGTATTGCCGCCTTCAATACAGGTTATGTGTGAAGCGTGTACTGCAGTGCTGTTCCTTTTTCCAGCTTCCCTACGAACTTCCCTACGCGATATCTAGCACTGCCACCGCGCAGCCTTAGCTTTGCCTCCGATATGCATGGCGCGCCGCTGCGTGCGAACGCTCAGTAATGGGTGATGCGGAAACCGGGCTCCTAGATCACATTTATTTCACAACGCGTTGCGTCATCTAGTGGGTCTTCCGCGAAGTAAGCGCGTGGTCTTCGAGAAGAGGAGCGTCAGGCATCGGTGCATGCAAATACTGAGAATGGTTCCCTCAGTTCCTATGTGAAACAAACTCACTCACCCAAGATGGCGAGAGGTTCATTACAAAGCGGCACATATCCACTGCATTTCTTGCACAACCTGCTAATGCGTCAGGATTCGGTCCTCGAGGAATCCGTGTGTCTTCGGTTTGGTTTCGCTTAATATCGGATCAAAGTTAGGGACCTTTTTATCATTGTAGAAGGCGACATTTCAGTTTTATTTTATTGTGCGTAGGATATATTTCTCCTTTGTTCGCTTAATAGGACCACGGATAGCCATATAATAAAATTGGCCGCATATCTGCTCTCTTCGCTGCAAATGATGTCGAAAGACGATAGTCTTCTGCTGCCCCTGATACGTAACACCCTCTCTTCGCCCAGCCCTCACGCTCTTCCCCTCCACTCTCACTCCTCCCATGATGGATGCAATGGAGGTTTTGCTGAATTCAATTCGAATTTCCCGAGTTCACCCTGCTCTAGCGCCATCTGTTCGGAGCTTCGCGGCTTCAGTCGCGACTGAAGTCGCGACTGTTCGCGACTGTTCGCGGCTTCAGTCGGCTTGGTTTTAACGCGTAGCGTCTCTTCGACACCATTTCTAACGCGTTCATTTTTTCATTTGGAGCGTTTAATTTTTCATTTCTTTCAGTATCTCTCTTTATCTGTGCTTTCTTTCTTTCTCGCTCTCTTTCTTCAAATGTCTCTCTCTCTCTTTCTCATTTTCTATTTCTCTCGCCCACGGCATGTTCTGCTACAATCTTTGGTACAACGCAATCATATGGTTCCCATAAATACGTAGTGTACAAGCGTGGCTGTATCGCCTAGTGGTTATGACGCTCGCCTTCGTACCGTGGGTACACGGGCTCGAATCCCGCCTCGGCAAGAAAGTTTATTTTATTTATTATTCTGGCTGTCTGTCTGCCATGCTTTTTCTCTTGGCACCTGCTATCCTCATGCTTGGTTTTGGCCGGGCGATTAAATCGAGTGCCAGAGAGACAAAGTTTCTGGCGTTTAAGGTAGCCCAAAAAAGACGATAGTCTTTCTTGGGCCACCTATGAGCCCTTCTACTGGGGTGGAGATGGAAGACAAGCGAAGCTGTACTATGGTGGTAATTATGTATTTCGATTTATGACGATTAGGATGTGATGGCGTAATTGGTTTATTTGAACTATTAAAGACTGAGAAATATATATATATATATATATATATATATATATATATGTGTGTGTGTGTGTGTGTGTGTGTGTGTGTGTGTGTGTGTGTGTGTGATCCTCTGGCGTTCATTTATGTAGTGACAACAGGGACCATGACCTTAAGGACACAGGGTAGGGCAAAATTTTTAAAAAATTCGATTTTTGGTTTTTCACTTATTTGGAATACTCAGCCCTTCCTTAACAATATCCAGTACCCCATATGTTTTTCCGCGTTTTGACTGAGCCAAAAAGACCCAGTTTTCGAAACCACGCCCCTTTTTTCACCTAAGAAAACCTAGCAATCGCTCATGCTTCTTCGAAACGTAAATTTTGTGGAAATCACGAAAGAAGAGTGCATTGGACACGTACAAAAGAGAGTGGGTGCCAGGCTAAGAAGCTTGAAGAAAGCAAGGGCACAAAGCTATCTGATGGCAAAGGTCTGTCAGGACGGGGGCGGTTGACTGACACTTGCATTGACAAAAGACAAACCTATTATGGCTTAGCCATAAGAAGAAAAACTGGAGACTTGGAAAGCATGCGGAAAGCTGTTTGGGCAACATATTTTCACATGTTGGCTACGGATATCGACCCAAGTCACGGGCTCTGCCCAAAAAATGCCGGCACTTGGTGTGTATACAACAAGGCTCAATTGACACAGGAGCCTTTTGTGCACAAAGAATACTTGCCTGCACCAGTCCTTCATGCCATTAAGCCAATATTCCAACAGTTCTACCCAGACCTGCTGAAAAAGTGCTTACACGGCAAGACAAAAATTGCTGATGAGTCGTGTGGGAGCGCGCACCGAAAATGTGTTCCTCGGAATGGAGATGCTCAAAACCGCCACCTTTGATGCTGTGCTCATGTTCAATGAAGGTTGGATGGCAAGAGTTAACGTCCTGAAGGCATTTGGCATATCACCAGTGCGTAACACTGTGATGTGGTTGGGTGAAGTGGACCGTTGTCGACTGTATTTTGCCAGGAGAGAGGCCGAACACCTGACAAAACAAGCCAGGGAAACAAGAAAACAAGCAGAGAAGCGAAACGCTGTCTCTGGCAATGACTATGTGGCTGGTGGCTATTAGGCAAATGGTTCAGTGCGTCTTGTTTTTGAAAGAAAATGAAGTGAACATGTTTTTTGTCTTTGACCCTCAATATCTCGAAATAATTTTTTTGTTACATTTGCCCCATTTTTATAAAAACTTCAAATGACAGCACGTTGATTTTTAGCCAGCGCAAAGTAGACACCTATGCACAGCTACTGAACTAGAATTGTACACATGCACTCAACAGTTAATTTTCTCTGAATTGTTTTCTTTGGAAAAAACAACAAAAACTGGCTGTGTTAATAAAAAAAATTGCGAAATTGTTGATCTTTGACAAATAATCTTAATTCTAGTTCCACTGCAAGACCACATGATCGCGAATCAAATGAAAGAAACCCGAATGCGCTACACGCAGTAGTTGCTGAGAAAATGGGTCTCAAATAAGGCTCAATATACATGGGAGGTATAGGGCCTACCCTGTGCCCTTAAGTTCGCTATGGTACATCGCCATAAACCGTCACCGCAGGAAAAACGCCGCCGCGGTCGACAACAGTTCTGCACGTTGCTGGTGCTGCTCCCCTCCCTCCATCCCGTCCCCCCACGGCCTTTTGCACGACGGAAGAAGTCGCGTTTGCGCTCCGCCGTGCATTCGCTCCCCGTGAAAGCGCACGTCCCTCGCGCGCTCTCACTCGCACATACAGAATACGTTCAATTAGAGTTTTTTTTAACACGAAAGTGTTTTATGCCGGGGTCCACCAAGACTTCACTGACGTATTTCCGTCACGGAAATACGTCATAGAACATAATACAAAGAAAGAAACCAGAAGAAGAAGTTCCACAAACATGAAAAATTTGGAAATCGAACCCACGACCTCTCGGTCCGCGACGATAGATCGCCGAGCGTTTAACCCATTGCGCCACAAACGCATTTGCAGAAAGCTACACAGACGCGCCTTATATATCTAACACTCCTCCGTGTACCCGCGCTCTTGCTCGGGGCGGTGCCGCCGCCTACGAGCAGAAAAGAGAAGTACTGCATTATGACACTAAAGCGCACCGACAGTGAACGCTTCGGTGGTCTCAGCTCTACGACGCCTCGATGCCAGCATTCGAAGGGACGCTGGCATCAAGAAGCACTACCAACGTGGCGTTCATAGGTGGCGTTCACTGTACTCAGCACAGCGGAGCGTGGCCTCCGATGGCGTTCACCGTACTCAGCACAGCGGAGCGTGGCCTCCGCAATTAGCTCTGAAAATGTTTCTGAAGTTGATCGCGGAGGCTGCAATTACGACGCGCTGTACGCGCTGATTTGACTCGGTGACGATTCAGTTACGTGCTTTGTCTTGCGCGTTGTATTAGTGTGTCAGTTACGTGCTTCGTCTTTCGCGTTGTGCTAGCGTGTGCAGCGTAGTGCAGCTTCCATATGCACGACGGTTGCTCATGGTCATCGACGTTGGTAGTCGTGATGGAGGAGACGTGCCACCAGGCGTCAGCGTGGGTGCATCAACGCCTAAGGGCGCTTTAGCCACAAAACACCAATAGACATTATATATCAATGTGCAATAAACATTACACTACTTCTGTGAAGACACGTTTCACTTTCGTGTTCTATACCGATTCCTATATAAGAGGGATCAACCACATTTTTTTTTCTACACGCGGACACGACCATCGGAGACTGAGCCCTTGACAGCGTCGCTGTAAAAAATTATACCTCCCTTCCACTCCGTGATGATGGCCGAACAGCGAAGCTGTCTTAATGACAACGAGTGTTACATATGCATGTGAGGCCAATTGCGTAAACACAAGTACACACAGATCTACAACACAGAATTATAATATACTGAAACGTTGCGAGGCGAGAAGAGGCAGCGACTTCCGACGATACTCGACGAGTGTCCTGTTGTCTGCTCAAAACGTGCCGAGCCGCCGCCAGAGGCATCGGCTGCCGACACGGACACCGCACGCGTTCGGCACGAACGCGGGGAATGCAGCAGCTCTGCGCGTTATCCGAGAGGGCGCGCCGGACAGAAACACCTTCTCATATACCCATCGCCTCTCCACCTCGCGCTCAGCGCGGCCTCTCATTGGTTGACTCCTCCTGCCAGCGAGCTCTCTCATTGGTCGGATCCTCTTCCAGCACGCCTCTCCTCCTCTGCTAGTACCGTGACCTTTCCTTCCGCGGCACAGCTCTCATCCTCTCCTGGTCACGTGACCTGCGTAACACTGGCAGATGGAGGGAACAGCCTCAACCTATAACAGCTCCGCTGTTAAAGTGGCGGAACCTACCTCACCAGACACGCTGCAGTACACGCATCACACATAACTTGTTTCGATGGTGACGTGTTGTGTCGCTATAATGATTTATTGCATTTACGTTATTATTGCATTTACGTTAGTATTGCAATGTTTCACGTTTGGATGCGTCGGGCATAAATACGCTGAACAGTTCAATGCAAGCTTCCCTCACATCCGGGCTTATTTTGTGTTTGTGATGTGGTGCAGGGTACCTATATCGGCGCAGCTCCCGAATATCAGAGTGTCCGTCATTGCTGTTGATTGCTAACGCATTAACGTCGACCTCCATCGGGAGATGGGTTCCGCCACGATTTTGTTTCGGCATTCTAGAGCGGTGCATTGCCAGTAAGACGTACCAGTGAGACGTATCAGAGTGTCCGCCATTGCTGATTTATTTCTAACGCATTAACGTCGACCTCCATCGGGAGATGGGTTCCGCCACGATTTTGTTTCGGCATTCTAGAGCGGTGCATTGCCAGTAAACGCACCCAGTTAGCTATGCTGGCATCAATGACGTTGGTTTAAACGTTACACGCACCCAATCACCCGAGCTAGCATTGAAGAGGTTCATTGAAGACCCGCAGAGTTCGAGTGAAACATACCCGGTCCTTCAAGTCATCGTCAAAGAAATATTGTCTCCGGGTAGGCGTTTCGTTTCGAAGAGTTACATTGAATAGCGGCATACACCAGTCCCGTATCTCTAGTGACGCATGTTTGTGTGAAAGAGGTTCGTTAAATAACGGCACGCATGCACAGATTGCCACATTGTCAGTGACCCAAGTTGGTCCAATAGCTGGTTTCGAACCCTGTTCCCTCACAAAACAGCCCGATGCGCTAACCATTCCGCCACGGACAACTCAGAGGCCCAAGTAGGTAGGAGAATGGTTAGACACAACGCTGTGCCTACAGGTACGTCCGACGGCCCCCTCCAGCTTTCTTTACATGCACGGTAGAAGGATTCGGTAGAGGTTTTATAGAAGTACGTCCGACGTTTCACGTTAGTATTGCAATGTTTCACGTTTGGATGCGTCGGGCATAAACTCGCTGAACAGTTCAATGCAAGCTTCCCTCGCATCCGGGCTTATTTTGTGTTTGTGATGTGGTGCAGGGTACCTATATCGGCGCAGCTCCCGAATATCAGAGTGTCCGTCATTGCGGTAACAGCTGCCGCATCTCCTTCCACAGCGTCGATGCACGCGTTCACAGCAACAACACAGCAGTCGATTCGGTGCCTCTCGACGCCATACAATGACAATGTTTTCGTATTTAAGAATGACGAAGACGTTGAAGTCGAAACTGTCATAAAAAATACCTTATTCGTTCCCTAACGAAAGCAGGGAAGTGCAACTCTTCTACGAACAGATAGCTCCGCTGATCGCTCTTCAATTCATCCTCAGCTTGAGTTTCCGCGCAGGCGTGAGTTTCCTTGTCTTACCGTTTGCTTTTTTGGTCAAATCATTTCTTTCCTTCCGCTTCTTCAGCCGACTGCTTTAATATTACCCCTATGGATAGCCACTAATAACTTCTGATTGGGAGCTTACCACTGTCGTTGAAAAGGAAAAAAAGCGTTGAACATTGCTAGCGAGAGTTACTACATCGTATTAAACGTCGTTTGACAATCATGTTCATCAGACAAGGATGTTGAATTGCCTGGCAATTCAACATCATTTTGAGCATTATCATGATCGCCATTCAGCCTCTAGAGTCTCTGCAATCTGTGCAAGTAAATTACTCAATGGACACCCTGATCACGAGAAGGAAATTTACAGAAAAATAAAAACGGTTGGGAGAGCATACGGCTGACATTAATAAGTTCTGATTGGGAGCTTACCACTGTTATTGAAGGGGAAAAAAAAGCGTAGTTCCGCCCGAAACGCGAAGCATCGATTGCGATAGCAAATTGTCGTACAGCTATACAAAGTTAGGATGGTAGTTGTATCGGCCGTACAAAACTTTAAACATACTTTAACATACGTACTTTAAACGTAGGCATACCAACTAAATGAACAAGCATGGCGTCACGCGCGCACAAGCAAGCCTGAACGCATCTTACTCGATGACTGCGGAAACTCGCTGCCAAAACGCTGTAGTGATAAGCGCGGCAGCAGTGGCGAGGGAATTGACCTTCGTGCCGCCTCTCGCATCAACACAAAATAAGCCGCGTAAACACAGCGCAAGGCGGACTCTGACCCATAGAGTAACATACAAGTATAAGATAGGACACTTCCATTGGACCCTGCGGCCGCTTTTGGTTCGCAGCGCACCTAGCGAGTTTGTGGAATCTACACAGACTCAGAGATTGCTACCGCAGGAAAACTAATCTCGAAGGCTATCTTCTGATGATTAGAAAAATTACACGTCCTCCAAGATCGCTTCCGTGTGAGTGCTCGTCCCGGAAGCTATGTTTCGATTTTCTTAAGGCGTTGCTTGCATGCATCGAGTAGCTTCGTGTAAGCTGTACCGCCAGAGCAGCAAGCACACGATTCCACTGTGTGTTTATGCAGACATTTTAAATAAACATGACGTATTCAAGAGCTAAGGAGTAGCCGGCGCCTTACTTGTGCGTCAACATCTCCTCATATCATATCAATAAAAAAACAAGTGTTGGAAGAGACGAAACATTTTATTTTCAAGTCGTATTATCAGTAAGCACATGCACACTTTTTAACACGAAAGTGTTTTATGCCGGGGTCCACCAAGACTTCACTGACGTATTTCCGTCACGGAAATACGTCATAGAACATAATACAAAGAAAGAAACCAGAAGAAAAAGTTCCACAAACATGAAAAATTTGGAAATCGAACCCACAACCTCTCGGTCCGCGACGATAGATCGCCGAGCGTTTAACCCATTGCGCCACAAACGCATTTGCAGAAAGCTACACAGACGCGCCTTATATATCTAACACTCCTCCGTGTACCCGCGCTCTTGCTCGGGGCGGTGCCGCCGCCTACGAGCAGAAAAGAGAAGTACTGCATTATGACACTAAAGCGCACCGACAGTGAACGCTTCGGTGGTCTCAGCTCTACGACGCCTCGATGCCAGCATTCGAAGGGACGCTGGCATCAAGAAGCACTACCAACGTGGCGTTCATAGGTGGCGTTCACTGTACTCAGCACAGCGGAGCGTGGCCTCCGATGGCGTTCACCGTACTCAGCACAGCGGAGCGTGGCCTCCGCAATTAGCTCTGAAAATGTTTCTGAAGTTGATCGCGGAGGCTGCAATTACGACGCGCTGTACGCGCTGATTTGACTCGGTGACGATTCAGTTACGTGCTTTGTCTTGCGCGTTGTATTAGTGTGTCAGTTACGTGCTTCGTCTTTCGCGTTGTGCTAGCGTGTGCAGCGTAGTGCAGCTTCCATATGCACGACGGTTGCTCATGGTCATCGACGTTGGTAGTCGTGATGGAGGAGACGTGCCACCAGGCGTCAGCGTGGGTGCATCAACGCCTAAGGGCGCTTTAGCCACAAAACACCAATAGACATTATATATCAATGTGCAATAAACATTACACTACTTCTGTGAAGACACGTTTCACTTTCGTGTTCTATACCGATTCCTATATAAGAGGGATCAACCACATTTTTTTCGTAACGTTCGATGAACGCAAGCACAAAAAGATGGTTGCACTGCAAAGTGCAAGACATGCCAATACAGGTGCCATATGTTGAGAATAAATTTCACAAAAGGAATAAACAGGCAATATTATGAAAAACCCCACAGAACAGTAAAACTGCAGACGACAGCATTGGCATTAAATAGGAAAACAACGCTTTGAAGCCTAATCTTTTTTATTAAGTGCTAGTTTGGGGCTGCATAGCAAACTAGGAATGAAGGCTGCTCACTGCGGTTCTCAGCCAACCACGCTCTCTCCCTGTCCTGCCGTTGTTACTGCACCTCGCAACACAGCAGTACTTCCCGTAGTACTTGACTATGGTCGGCATGACCTGAAAAAAAAGTATTGGTTATGTCTTCTTTCCCGCCTTCGCACAAGTTTTCACCTACGCAATTCAGATCGCCCTTTCGCGAAAAGCGTCACGTGCAATTGTCGCAGCAAAAAAAAAAAAAAAAAAAGAAACCTTCGGTGCCATACACGCGCTACTGAGGCAGGAGTGTTTATTCAGAATACGTCACAGCCACAGCTTACAAACATTCTTCTCAATTCGCAAGTTCTCTCTAATTGCCCTCGTAACAAAGGCGTCAAACAATCTGTGCACGCCACGAATAACGATCCTAAGCATAACGTTTACATTCTTTCATACAATTGCACACACGTGCATTGAATTCACACTACGTATACCGGTGTGCCGACTTACTTTCTCGCGCCAAGAAACGATTTTCTCGCAAACGTGCTGCGCGGCATTCCAAATTGCTGT
Source organism: Dermacentor silvarum (assembly GCF_013339745.2). Classification (NCBI taxonomy): domain Eukaryota; kingdom Metazoa; phylum Arthropoda; class Arachnida; order Ixodida; family Ixodidae; genus Dermacentor; species Dermacentor silvarum. The sequence continues at coordinate 106,309,391 of NC_051160.1, read as the reverse complement.
TTCTTACATAATGTGAAGTAATCCACGAACATAATGCGCGAAGTGAAGAACACAAAAAGCTCTCTGCGCCGAACAGCACAATCTGACAAATGTCAACTTACGGCTGAAGTGACAAATACATAAGCAATTTGCAAAGTAATGAAGGGATAACAGAACCTAATGAAGGCCTTCTTACCAAGCAGCAGCCAAGCAGACAGACGTTCGGCAGACGAACCCAGCAAACACCACGCAGACGTAATCGCACATCTTTTGTAGCGTCACCTTGCCTGATCACACCATGGCCGATATTTTGTAGCGATGCGTTATGCTTCTTTCTCTTTACTAGTCTTATCATCCACCGCTCAGGGCCGGCTGATCCCGTTGATAACGTCTACGTCTACATCTACAGCCACATAGACAAGTAGACGTATAGTAACTATAGTAAAGTAACTATAGTAAGTAACTATAGAAAAGTTACTACAGTAGATAGCTAGCACGCGCGTTCCCTTGGAGACAGGGAGTGTTGTATTGCCATCTAGCGGGCGGCATGAAGCTACGTAGCTCGGCCGCTTTTAGGCTGGAGTGGCCTCACTTGTAATCCGTATGTTACTCTATGTCTGACCCCTCTGCAGATGGCTTCCAAGATACAGCGCGCCCCTAGTAGAACGCCCCTCCCCCCCCCCCTTCCCTCCCATCTTTCCGGAGCGTTACGCGTGACTGGAAGGCGTAGCGTTTCCTTCACGCTTCGCTCCCATGATTGTGTGAGCTTGAGCCGCGATCGCCGGTTCACCATTGCACGCTTTCGCTCGCACATAGAGCATACAGCGCGCGGCGACGATTTTATGACCCTTGGACTTTATACGGAGCCTCACGGTGACGGCGACAGCGACGGCAGAAATGCGCCAGGAATGTGCATATAATTACTATCGCAATAATAGTGTACTATCATTACATCCTGCCAGTGCGAGAACAGCTAGGCGTAACGCTAAGAGACCGACAGAGCGCGGTGTGGATGAGAGAACAAAGGGGATGGCCGACATTCTAGTTGACATTAGGAGTAAAAACATTCGGAGCTTGACATTAGGAGCTTGGCAGCTTGGTATTAGGAGCTTGGCTTTAGGAGTTGGCATTAAGGGCTTGCTTGCCAAGCTCAGATTTAGCAGATGCCAAGCTTGCCATGTAGCAGAAAACCGGTGAACCACTAGAAATACAAAATGCAGGAAAGGAAATCGCAGTCGAGAACGGCAGAAAATTAGGTGGTGTGATGAAATTAGGAAATTTGTAGGCGCAAGTTGAAATCAGTGCGCGTTAAGACTGGGGTAATTGGGTGACATGATATTGTAGCGGGGTAATTGGAGATCCCTTGGAGTGGCCTTTGTACTGCAGTGAAAAACGGATATAGGCTGATGATGGTGGTGGTGATGATAATCATCATAAGACGTCATCCTTCTGCACACGTTTTACAGCATTTTAAATTATGTTATAGATTACATGTCAGATCCAGACAGCAATAAACATAGTAGAGGAACACCTCATAGGAACAGGCCTCACATGCTCTGCAGAGAAGTCCGAACTTCTCTTATACCGCCCCACACTTAGGGGCAGGCCTCCCAAAGGATACGACGGAAACAAGGCTCATGAGGAAATCAAGTTACACACCAAGAACGGGCGGAATATCACAATAGTCAATCAGCTCAAGGTACTGGGTCTAATAATCGAGAACAAAGGTACAAACTGGGAAACCATAAGGAAGTTAGACACAAAAGTAACGAACACCATGCGATTAATCAAACGAATTACTAACAAGCACCAGGGTATAAAGGAAGAAAGTATCATACGGCTCATACAATCATTCATAATCAGTCAGATCACATACATAGCAGCCTTCCACAATTGATTTGCAGCTGAAAAGACCAAAATTAACAACCTCATAAAAAGGGATTCCAATCAGTACGAGCACAGATCTCTTCCTAAAGTTAGGACTCCACAACACACTGGACGAACTCATAGAAGCGCAACAAACATCCCAGGTGGAACGACTAACCAAAACCAAAACAGGACGGCATATACTACGCAAGCTAGGAATGAATTACCACAATCAATACGGGGAAAAGAGGACGATACCGAGAGAAATTCGCGACAAACTCCTAGTAACAAATATACCCAAGAACATACATCCCGTTTACAACAAGGGCAGACGCACAAGTAGAGCAGAGAAAATGATCCGAAGCTATGGCTCAGACGACAGAGCAGCCTTCGTAGACGCGGCTGAATACCAACACAGAAATAGCTACGTGGCAGTAGTCGTAGATCACACCCAAAAGCTCCTTAGAAGCGTGTCAGTTAATACCAAACATTCCGAGACAGCAGAAGAGGTAGCCATTGCACTAGCATTGGTCTCTACAAACGCTCAATACATAATTAGCGATTCTCAGGCAGTCATTAGAAACTATGCTAAGGGTAGGATCTCTCCTGAGGCGTGGCGCATCATCATAGTCAACAAAACAAAATTCTCTAACGCAGAGAAGAACGGCAGGCAATTGCTCTGGTTCCCAGCACATACGACTCCAGGCATTCACACAATGAACCCCAACGATGTAGCACACCCCGAAGCTCGAGGTCTTACTCGCCAAACTGAGCAAGGAGTGACTTCCATCGGTCAGGGGAACGCGGAGGAGGAGATCTGGAGAGAAAAAGACAGATTAACAAGATTTAGCGATATTACAAAATTGTATCAAAATCAGAGGCGAATATTACCACGGCCTCACACTAAACTGAACAGAACTGAGTCCGTTGCTTGGAGGCGATTACAAACAGAAACCTATGTGAATCCCGTGCAGTTAGACTTTCTACCCCGAGATATACGCCAGCAATATATGCAAGCTATGCAAATCTGCTAGAGCCACCCTTCAACACATGTTGTGGGGATGTCAAATATATCAAGAAAAAAATCACAGCATATCCACGGGGTGAATGATGATGAGTGGGCGAAGCTCCGGAGGGAATCATCAGATCTCCCGCTTAAGGGGACGCTAGCACAAACGCGTTAGAAACGTGCAGTACTCTCTAGTAAGGGGGAGCGGCCACAGCGTCTTACGCAGCCATTTTCACATGCCGGAACGTGCACCGCGTTTGCCGACGCCATCACATGACTGCTGAGAGAGTATACCCCCCGTATTCATAAACGCTCCTCGACTTGAACTTGACTTGCCACCGCCTTGGTCAGCGCGTTCTAAACGCGTTGAAGGTAAGGCGGAGAGGCCACAGCGTCTTACACCAACTTCTTACACGGGCCGTAACGCGCTAGCACAAACGCGTTAGAAACGCCCTAGAAACGCGGCCTTTCGTTAATGTTGGGTATTTATTGCCATCGTGGTGCGTGTGTCTATGTGCGCTTCGTGGCGTAGTGGGCTAACGCCGCGCGCTCGGAAGCGAGGGGTCCCTGGTTCGATTCCACGCTACGGACACAACTTCGGAATTCTTTTCTCATTTTTGTCAGACTGGTTACACACTACTACTACTACGACGGGGACGGAACGGGTGCCGCTATAAGGAGCTTCGCTACTAAAAATGGCAGTCTCCCCGGAAAATCTACGGGCGCGGTGGTCGGTCACGCTACTCAGCTAAGAACTCCTAGGCCAACTTTGGGCCGTCCAGCGAGCCATGCATGCCGTGCGGGAGCAACAGCTCCCAGTGGCCATCTAGGCGGCCCCAGGCCCTGGCCCCCAACCGCCGGATTTCAAATAAAGTTATGTCACTCACTCATGTCAGATGAGAACGTGCATAAATCCCCAGAAAATTGTAATTATAAACGTCTAAATTAATAAAAATTATGGCGCATGAAGTTGGGCTGTTTGTATTGAGTGGTTATATTACAAGCACATGAACTATCAAGTTGGCCGTTTTGTTAGCCTTGCAGTAATATGTCTGATAGCTACTGCTAGTATATGGGCTTGATGCTTGTGTCCGATTTGTTTTCGTTTTTTGAATCTTTTTCTCTTTGTGGCAGTTTGCCTGACCTGGCGTAAGCCTTTTGCTACTATAGATCTCACAAGGCAAGACGTCTTCATTGCTGCGATCCGCGTCGCACGTTCAAGTACGTTGCGTTGCTCTTACATGCACTGCAGAGCACATGTAAAAACAGTTGAATAAACTTATTGTGGAATTATAGCAATAATCTTACTTATTCATAAGACCCGCTGTTGCTTTAGATCTGACAGTCGAGGGGCTGTGAGGGCGTGCTGTTGGCAGTCATTTGCTCTTATCACATCTAACCGGCGAAAATGTTTCCGGCAGGTCAGAGCAACTACCGAAACAAAGAAAGAGAGGAAATGATGTTTAAAAAATCTTTCCGCCAAAAGCAATTTCATACGTTGAGACAAGGAATCGAACCCTAGACAGCAGAGTGTCAAGTAGAACGTCACCTAAGCACCACCGCCGACTTTTTATTCCGATCACAGTGAAACACACGTTGTCAAAAATGACAAACCGAAAATTGTACAATCAACAATATGAAATCATTTTACGATTTCAACGGTCAGTTCTGGTGCGCTGGTATTGTCGTTTAAATTTCCCTGAGCACTGTGAAGGGCTATACCCTTGACAGCCACTCAGAACCACACTCTTGTTTTCTTTGTATTTCTACGAATTGTGTCATGCACTCACGGAACAACAGCCGGGTGGGTCGCGTTCCGTGGTCACAGTGAAACCCCGCCTTTTGGGCGCACCATGGACAGTGCAGGCATGTCAGCATTATCAAGTCGTATGGCACTCCGCTGTCGCTGCTAATTTTCAGAAATGCTATACCATGAGGAACTAAAGAAAAGTCCTTATTTAGAGAACTTTGAAGCACGTTAAAAAATATACCCTGTCTCAACAGTGAAGAAGAACATGACCAGTAGTCTCTGCTTTCTTACAGATAAGGCAAATACTAGACCTTTTAAATAAGAGCAAATCCGATGACAAATGACATCATTGCCCGCTACCAACACAGGCAGTGCATATTTGAGCCTCAGGGGAATCACAGTTTGCAGAAATGGGTCGGTTACAACTCGGAAAAAAAATAAACGATTTACCAGCTGTCGCAAGGACAGGTGTGTCTGAAACACACCCGCGTCCGTCACCCTGAGAAACAAATTCGTGCGATCAGATCGCTCCCAGCTATAGAAGCCCACACAAACGCGGCGAAGACTCGATGCATCTTCTGCACTTTAACCCGAGAACAGTCCAGCACTAGCGTCCTGTACGAAAGCTTTGCTACAAATAATAGGCTGCATAAAGTGGGCAAATACCGAGAGTTGTCCCGTCATCCACCTACACGCTTTTTCTTTAATTGTTGATTACTTTTGCCAATATTCTACATTTTCTTTATAAGCATCCGCCTATACCTGCCGAAATTTTTTCTACTTGTTATAATAACCATTGCCCTATAACTGGTTAGATCTTCCCTGCATTATTTCTATTGATTTCGGCAGTTCGAAGGGCGCTTCTTGTGCGCATTACGTACTTATACTTAAAGCTTTTCTGGTATAACGTATTGAACGCCTAGAGACGCTTCTAAACGCCTCTTTCATTACAATAGCGAGTCGTGCGCCGCGCTAGCACTGACTGCCTTTGAAATGCGCTACTCCTACGTCAAAAATGTGCAGGTTCCTAGCTCACCCATATGATGTCGGGAAGATATCGGTGCTCGATAAGTAGCTTTGTGCGTATTTTAAACTCTGTACTCCTATGGAAGGGCGAAGCTTCGTAGAATGTGGTTGGCCCAACAGCGTTGTCCTTATGGATCCGCCATTCCGCGGTATATTTAAGGCGGCAAACTGCATTATTCGCTCGTACTCCTGACGGAGCTTTAGACACTTCGTAGATGCCAGAATACATAGATGCTAAAACATAAATAGAAACATACGAGGATAGCTACCGGAAGGTGCGCGAAGTAGCCTAAGAATTCTGAGTAACCTAAGTGTCTCGCACTCGTATGGGCGGCGGGCAAGTTCCATCCCTATATATATGGCCGACTATTTACAGCTTGAACGGATAACCACGCGCTTTGTTGACTTTTTTCCATTAAGGATCCCGCATGACGCCTCGGTCGCTGGGCCCTACGCCTTAAAGAATACACATATTTTGTCGTCCACAAGTTGGGTCGTTCACACCATGATGCAGACTGCCTGTCTCATCATTCCGTCACTGCACCGGGCGTTTTATTGTGATAGCAATTATATGGACACCCCAAGCGGATTTCTGCCGTTGGCGTCGTCGTCGCCGTGAGGTTCAGTATGCTTTATGTGCGAGTGAAAGCGCGCGAGGTACGCGCGCTTTCGCGAGGAGCGAACACCAAAAGCGACTTCTTCCTTCGCGCGAAAGGCCTTGGGGGGATGGAAGGGAGGGAGGGGAGGCGACATTTAGCTGCGGCACCAAATCCGTTGTATTGCGATAGCAATTATATGGACCCTCCAAAGCGAATTTAGGCTGTCGCCGTGAGGTTCTGTATGACGTCAACGGCGATGAAATCGTCACCACGCGCCGTATGCTGTATGTGCGAGTGAAAGGGAGCGAGGGACGCGCGCTTTCACGGGGAGCGAACGCACGGCGGAGCAAACGCGCGTTCTGCGCGGTGCTCCCTGAAGGGCTGTAGAATTAATCGTCTTTCCTCCTTTACAATCACCATGGATATATATAGTAAACGCGACTTGTCCGTCGCGCGAAACGCCGTAGGGGGACGGGAGGGAGGGAGCGGAGGCAACGTTTAGCTGCGGCACCAAATGCCGAATTATATCACGAAGAAGTTATTTTAACACGAAAGTGTTTTATGCCGGGGTCCACCAAGACTTCACTGACGTATTTCCGTCACGGAAATACGTCATAGAACATAATACAAAGAAAGAAACCAGAAGAAAAAGTTCCACAAACATGCAAAATTTGGAAATCGAACCCACGACCTCTCGGTCCGCGACGATAGATCGCCGAGCGTTTAACCCATTGCGCCACAAACGCATTTGCAGAGAGCTACACAGACGCGCCTTATATATCTAACACTCCTCCGTGTACCCGCGCTCTTGCTCGGGGCGGTGCCGCCGCCTACGAGCAGAAAAGAGAAGTACTGCATTATGACACTAACGCGCACCGACAGTGAACGCTTCGGTGGTCTCAGCACTACGACGCCTCGATGCCAGCATTCGAAGGGACGCTGGCATCTAGGTGGCGTTCACCGTACTCAGCACAGCGGAGCGTGGCCTCCGCAATTAGCTCTGAAAATGTTTCTGAAGTTGATCGCGGAGGCTGCAATTACGACGCGCTGTACGCGCTGATTTGACTCGGTGACGATTCAGTTACGTGCTTTGTCTTGCGCGTTGTATTAGTGTGTCAGTTACGTGCTTCGTCTTTCGCGTTGTGCTAGTGTGTGCAGCGTAGTGCAGCTTCCATATGCACGACGGTTGCTCATGGTCATCGACGTTGGTAGTCGTGATGGAGGAGACGTGCCACCAGGCGTCAGCGTGGGTGCATCAACGCCTAAGGGCGCTTTAGCCACAAAACACCAATAGACATTATATATCAATGTGCAATAAACATTACACTACTTCTGTGAAGACACGTTTCACTTTCGTGTTCTATACCGATTCCTATATAAGAGGGATCAACCACATTTTTTTCTTTACCTCCAACTCCCCCTTGCCCTACGACGCTGCGCCGTGCTCCCTGCTGGGCTGCAGAATTAAGCGTCTCTTCCTTATGTATAATAAACACCAGTAGTAGTTATATAAAAACGTTGCCAGGCGAGAAGGTGGTAAAGACTTCCGACGCTGCTCGACGAGTGTCCCATTCTCATCTCGTTGAAAACCTCCGAGGCGCCCTCAGAGGCACCGGAAACAGTCACCAACGCCGGGCGCGTTCGGTGCGAACGCGATCAAAACGCCGATGGCGTCGACAACAGTTGTGCGCGTTGCTGGTACTGCTGCATGTCCAAGTTTCTACAGCGGATACAACTATAATCCTTACTCCGTATAGCTCTCTACTAATTTGCTATCGCAATTGATGCTCTCGCCTTTCGGGTGAAACTGCGACAAATTTTTAAATAAGAAAAGTCACAGGCCTGCGCGGCACAGACACAGCGTAAGCTGGTGGAGCGGCTCAAGAGTGTCTCCAATTTCGGCACTGCGCACACCAGGGTCTTCGCGACCAAGTCTCGTTGCTTTGTTTTCACGAGAATGATCTGAACTGTCCGACCGGCGTCAACGGAGAGCTGCGGCTCGTTATGCTCTCTGCACAGCAGTCTGCTGCGCCCGATGATGTCTGGCTTTAGCCATTCACGTAGCTCTACGATTGGCTTCTTCAGCAGTGCTTCGTACCTTGCGAGGATACGTCATAATGTGCACCGAAGAGGTATCGAGAATACGTGGTGCACATCTCAAATTGGAATCGCGTTGATTGCGCGCCTGGTCTGAATCGCACCTCGTCGTCTGCGCCTGCGCACGCTGCGTTTGCAGGAACCTAGCTTAACTAGATGGCGCCACCAAACTCGCCGAGGCTCCAGAGACCACTCAGCACATACTAATGGAATGCGACGGGATCCACCCAGCGAGAACCGTAGGTAACGTGCAACTCCCAGAAGCGCTTGGGTTTAAAGTGGAAGGAAACATAAACAGATCAGCCGTAGAGATCAGCACGAGACGATTAGAGTACTGGTGGAACAAAAGCAGGTAAAAGATGGATACGACCTGATCTCTTAAAATCATAGGCAGCGGTACAAGGTAAATTTTTGAAAAAGAAAAATAATGAGAGGTATACAAAAATGATACATAAAGAACATGTATAGTATACCTGATTAAATCAAGCAGGCTAGGTGACTATTTGTCGCCGCCCCGTTTCAAAGGGGATGCCAATAAATCATCATCATCATCATCAGGCTGGGGATTGCGTTTTAGATGCCGAGCATCTTATGCTCGTGGCAGTGTCCGTTCTGCGGCGTCCGTACCCATACTGCGCATGCGCAACTCTCCCTCATTCTCTTTTCCTACGCAGGTGTGAGCTCTCCTCTTCCCCTATCCGCCACAGGTGCGTCAACGTCGACAGGAAACTTCTACGGAAGCAACGTGGGCTCGGCACGCCGAAGTGGAACGTCAGCGTTATCAAGCCGACCCCGAACTTCGGGCTCGGAAAGTCGAAGCGCAACGGCAGCGTCAAGCGGCAGCTCCCGATCCCGAAACGACGAGGCAACGCGAGTCTGCGGCCAGAGCAGCAACACGTTCGGCGCTGGATCTTCCTGGATCGGAGCTTCAGGTACAGCTGCAACGTGTGTGACCGGCTTGGGTTCGACAACCTGAGAAAGGTCGGGAGCGTCCAGAACGAACGTCAGCGTAACGCGGCCGTCGGCGTGCTTCGACGCCAGTTCAACAACAACACCGACGACTTCCTGGAGTTCGCGGTGTGCTCCGCATGGTGTGCTAGTCGTGGACGGCAAACATAGACGTCATCGACGGTCTCGTAAACAGCGCAATGGGAACGCTCAAACTCTGTGAACGAAGCGTCGATGGTGCGGGAGGAGAAGACTTCCCCAGGCGACTGTGGCTGCCCTTCGACGGTCCCGTGACAAGGAAGCTCGGTCGCCTTCGATCGACCCACGCAGTGAGCGAGGCCAGCCGTCTGGTTTACGAAGTTGACGCCTTGTGGGTACCCATAGAACCACGTAATGTCACGTTGACAATTGACCGTAAAACTGGTGTGACGTGCAAACGGACTCAGTTCCCCTTGGTTCAAGCGAGTGTCTTAACCGTGCACAAGTCCCAGGGTGGAACCTACGCGTCGATCGTTTACGACTACGCCAAAACCCACCCGCAGAAAATCGTCTACGTCGCCTTAAGCAGGTGCACTAACATTAAAACCTCTACCTGACCAACGCTTCGGCCGACCATCGCTTCCACCACACGAGCGACAATATAGACAAGAAAAGGGCGGACGAATTCAAACGCCTCGAGAACCACCGTCTCGACACCGTCACGCAGCGCTACCTCCGCGTTTTCGAAGAAGACGTCGACCCCGAAAGGGAATTCACCATGGCGCTTCTAAACAGCCGCTCCCTCAACGCCCACGCCAGGGACATCGAACGGGACCCGGTCATAACCAAAGCGGACGTGCTCTGCCTCACGGAAACGTGTAGCGCCGCACGGCCGACTATCAACGGCTACGACGTGATCGTGTGTACCGAGGAGGCACAACGGCAAGACGGTGGTGTAGCCGTATACGTGAAACGCACTCTCACCGCAAACGCAAAGGACCTAGACCTACCGGTCACCACTCAAAGGCACAACGGAGAGCACTCGGCCGTTCGACCATCCTTCCACGGAGACAACAACATCGTCATCATGACGCTGTATCTCAAACCCAACATCTCAAGAGAAAGCGTCGAACTTTACCTCGCAAGGAGCGTGGTAGAGTACACCAAGACCTACAGACACGGCGCACGCGCCCTTCATACTCGCAGGGGACTTCAACGTAGACATACTGACAACCGATTGGCTGGTGCAGCACATGAAGGACGACGCACTTTGCGATGCACTTCCCTAGATCACAAGCAACCCACCACCATCAGAGGAACATGCATAGACCTCGTCTTCGCAAATTTGAAACTCGACCCTCTGCAGCACGACCCATTGAAGCTACACTTCACCGACCACAAAGCCATCGTCTTCAAGATACCGCGCGCACCGACGCTACGAATCACCTACGATCTCTAAATAAAGACGCAACAACCCCGCACAAACGTCTCCTCTCTTCTCAATACATTCTCTCACTCTAACTTTAATTGAGTTGTGTTGCCAAGTGAAACGAAACGGAAACTCGATGCGCACCCCCCGCGATGCTTTCGCATCCCAACATGGTTGCCCGTAGGGTGAGATGATGTGATTTTTTTATTATGCGCCTCGTCTGAATAACATCTCGTCGTCTGCGCCTGCGTACGCTGCGTTTGCAGGAGCTTTACCTAGATGGCGCCACCATACTGCCGGAGGGTCGGGTAGACGTCTGCGCCTGCCTAGGGAGCGTTTATAGGGCATTTTTCCAAGCGATTGCGTGCCTCAGCGCAAGAGCTACGGTGTGCAATCCTTTTTTGATCAGCAAGTTGTGGTACGTAAGGCAAGTGCTGCATCGTTCCCGAGTAAACGTGCAGAAGCTGCAGCGTGTTTTTGCTGTCTTTGTTTGGGCATCCAGTTGGGAGAGGCGCAGCCGCACGAACTTGTTTCGGCAGGTGAAGGCCGGTGGTTTAGGACTGGGACATTTGTTTGTGCGACAGATTGTAAACAGGTTTTTATTTTTCCGAGATGTTAGAGACCCATTCCTGCGTCCGGTGTGTCAACAAAGACTCGGGGGCGCATTGCCTAATTTTGTGGTGACGACGCAATAGATCTCAGGTGGCGTTCGTGGTTTCTTCAGAGAAATTTTTGTAAGTCTCAAATTTCTAAACACACGTTTTTCGATGAAGTAATTGAGTAGCGTTAAAAGGAAAAAATTAGCAGTGGCTTAGCTCGGCTATGCCTGGATATACGTAGCGTGAGCTAAGTCGGCCAAGTCGTTCAGAACCGGTAGACCTGGTGGCATCGGTGGGTAACGATACCCATTGGTAACGCTAAAGAGTGGAATCTTCTGCTTAACGAGAAAGTTCTTGCACGTTGTAGAAACCCGCGCCACGGTTTCAGCCCACTGAGGCGCCGCCGCTAAACTCAACGTTTCACGCATGGCCCTACTCAGCGGCGTCAAGTCTTTCATGTGCCATAGTCTTTCGCACACGTATCCAAACGGATTGTTTACGAAGTCCGTCTTGAAGGTCCGAGTCGCACTGGCGCTTTCGTTGAGTTTCACAGTATATTCAGTCGATCGGCGAGCCTTGACGTCAGCGACGGCGTTTTGTTGTTGCTGCAGGGGTGGTCGGGCACGTCGCTCAGCCTCCTGGCGACGCCGCTTTGCTAGACGTTCGTCCCTTTGCTCCAGTGTCTCCGCAGCACGTTTAGCCTTCTTCTGTTCATTCCTCCTACGCTCAACCGCTAATTGCCAGGCAACTACTTCGGGATCCGATGAGTCAAGCTTCTCCGTTCTTCTGCGCTGTTGAGCAGCATTTGCGCTTTCCTTCTCCATGGCTATACCACACTGGCAAACGCCAGTCAGAAGCGCAGCGGCTCCAGCGCAGTGTCAGACGGCGACTGCACAGCGAGCCCGCGCCGGCGCCAGTGCGTCTACCACGGCTACGACGTCACTCCTCTGGAATGCACAGACCGGCGGCGGTGAGTCGCGCGCGGCGGCGGCGGAGTGCGCGAGAGGTGCCGGCTCCGGTGGCTCCGGTGCGCAAGCCGTGTGACATCACTGATCCTTGCGCATGCGCAGCACGGCTCTTGATGTGCCGCGCGAAACGGGCTTGGCTAGGCCAGTGTAGCTAACGCTACAAAAAAAAAAAAGATTGCGTGGCTCAGTGGTAGAGTAGTTGGCTCCCACGCAGCGGGCACGGGTTCGATGCCGGCTGTATCCGGGTACTTTTTTCGCATTTCTGGTGATAGCGGTTACGGTGCCCAACAAAGGCGGTGGGGGAAGAGGACAACATCGCGAACCGAAACGCCTATTGTAATGAGCTCATAACAGCTTACGCTGTAAAACGTTACGAGGCGAGAAGGTGGTAAAGACTTCCGACGCTGCTCGACGAGTGTCCCGTTCTGATCTCGTGGAATACCTCCGAGCCGCCGCCAGAAGCACCGGCAACAGTCAACAACGCCGCGCGCCTTTGATGCAAACGCGGGTAAAACGCCGACGGCGACAACAGTTCTGCGCGTTGCTGGCACTGCTACATAACCAAGTTTATACAGCTGAAAAAAACTACTATCCTTACTCCGTATAACGCTCTACTAATTTGCTATCGCAATTGATAATTCGCCTTTCAGGTGAAACTGCGACATTTTTAGTGGTAGGCGCACCGATGTGCGTTCTCTCGCCCTTCGGCTTGAAAGATATTGGTGTTGCACAACGATAAGATGAATCGTTAAGGCTGACTCACACTTGGGCGACACGGCACTGATTTTGGTCTGCCGTCTGTTAGCGACAGCGTTCTCCTTTCTTTAAACCATTGGCCACAGCGTATTTCCGTCCTGGATACCGCTCGCGTCATCAGTCGCCAGACTAAAATCGTTATCGTGTCGGCGTAGTGTGAATCAGCCTTTACGGCAGCTTATTGAACGCCTGCTCTGTGATCTGACCGAACCATCCCTTCACTTGTTCGTGCTATAGAGTTATACCTTGCATCAGCGCAACATGCACCCGAAAGGGCCCGAGATGTTTCTTATCATTTTTATTATCTTATTTTATTATTATCATCTTTGACAGACCGTCTCCAGCAAATGAATTACGTTCCCACCGCTGGACACCTTGTCGTCTCTCGAACATATGACCGATTAAGGCTGCGGGTTTTTTAACCCCATCTCAACCACTGCGTTCATCGCTATGTCGCCACGTCTCAGTCATGTCAACGCCGGTAAACAAACCAGCTGTGCATCCTGCTCGCCGATTGCAGCATCTTGCTATACCTAAAGTCCCTAGATATTTTTTTTTGCTTTCTTTAGGTAGCGACAAGCTTTGAAGCACCACCGACGAATCTCACTGGTCGGCGTTCATTTCGGCGACCATGTTCTTCCTAACGGTGTTCCCCCGCCGTCCCTTGCATGCTGCTGCGAGCAAACTAGAGGGCTGGCTGAAGACGCATAATGTTTCTGTGCGTGTTTACTTTATTGCGATAGCAATTATAAGGACACTCTAAAGCAGATTTCTGCCGTCGGCGTCGCCGCCGTCGTCGCCGTTGCCGTGAGGTTCCGTATGACGTCAGTGGAGATGAAATCGTCGCCGCGCGCCGAACGCTGTATGTGCGATTGAAAGGGCGCGAGGGACGCGCGCTTTCTCGGGGAGTGAACGCATGGCGAAGAAAAAACGCGCGTTCTGCGCCGTGCTCCCTTAAGGGCTGCAGAAGTAGGCGTCTATTTCCTCCTTTACAATCACCATATACGTAGGACAAACGCGCCTTCTTCCGACGCGTGAAAGGCCGTGGCGGGGAGGGGGGGGATGGGGAGGGAAGGGAGGCGACGTTTAGCTGCGGCATCAAGTGCCTATTTATATCACAGGCTCCGGCAACAGTCACTAACGCAGTACGCATTTTGTGCGAACGCGGGCAAAGCGCCGACGGCGTCGACAACAGTTCTGCGTGCTGCCGGTGCTGCTGCATGTCCAAGGTTATACACCTGATAAAGCTACTCTCATTACTCCGTATAGCTCTCTACAAATTTGCTATCGCAATTGGTGCTTCGCCTTTCAGTTGAAACTGCGACAACTTTTTTTAGGGGCGAAGCTCCTTATAGCGGCACCCGTTCGTCCCCGTCGTCGTAGTAGTAGTGTGTAACCAGTCTGAGAAAAATGAGAAAAAAAAAATCCCAAGTTGTGTCCGTAGCGCGGAATCGAACCAGGGACCCCTCGCTTCCGAGCGCGCGGCGTTAGCCCACTACGCCACGAAGCGGACATGGAAACAAGCACCACGATGGCAATAAATACCCAAAATTAACGAAAGGCCGCGTTTCTAGCGCGTTACGGCCCGTGTAAGAAGCTGGTGTAAGACGCTGTGGCCTCTCCGCCTTACCTTCAACGCGTTTCGAACGCGCTGCCCAAAGCGGTGGCAAGTCAAGTTCAAGTGGTAAGTGGTTCTTGAGGGAAAGGGAAAGGTTGGCGCTATCTTCTGCAGCCCTTGAGGGAGCATGGCTCAGCGCCATTCAAGTCGAGGAGCGTTTATGAATACGGGGGGTATACTCTCTCAGCAGTCATGTGATGGCGTCGGCAAACGCGGTGCACGTTCCGGCATGTGTAAATGGCTGCGTAAGACGCTGTTGCCGCTCCCCCTTACTAGAGAGTACTGCACGTTTCTAACGCGTTTGTGCTAGCGTCCCCTTAAGCGGGAGATCTGATGATTCCCTCCAGAGCTTCGCCCACTCATCATCATCATTCACCCCGTGGATATGCTGTGATTTTTTTTTTGTCTTGTCCTTGTGCTAATGATTTTCTGCGGTCGGCGCGACCGCAGATAGAAACGCGGCAGGCGTCGTATTGCGCGACCGCAATACAACGCGGCATGCGTCGCCGTAAAGACAAATTTCGCATTCGGCCTCAACAGCGCAGTACTAAACCGCTTTTGGGTTCGTATTTGGTTGTCTGGTCCCATGCCTGACGCGCATATTTCACTTGTGTGGCCCAGCAGCGGCCGTTGACGGTCGAATGCTATCTACGCAGATATGCCGCTTCAAGAGGTTAGGAATAACATGGCGGCCGACGGAGGTAGATGTCGTTACTTAAAAAGGAGGAGAAAATCTAGGGACTTTAGATATGCCGACCAACCATTTTTTTAGCGTTGCAGTGATGTTCTCGGAAATTTCCCTCTATCAAATGACCGAAATAAGTGGATTACCGTCGCTACGGACTATACAACCAGCTGTGCCATTACACGAGGCCGACCCACCAGCTGCGCTACAGATGTGGCTGACTTCTTGTTTCACGGCGTTATCTTAGGCCACGGCGCACCTCGTCAACTACTCACCGATCGCGGAAGATGCTTTCTTATATCATCTGCTGCTAAACACAAGATTACTACAGCCTACCATCCTCGAACAACGCTGTAAAGCGTTGCCAGGCAAGAAGGTGGTAATGACATCCGACGCTGCTCGACGAGTGTCCCGTTCTGATCTCGTGGAAAACCTCCGCGCCGCCGCCAGAGGCACAGGAAACAGTCATCAACGCCGCGCGCGTTTGGTGCGAACGCAAGTAAAACGACGACGGCATCGACAACAGTTCCGCGCGTTGCTGCCACTACTACATGTCCAAATTTACAGAGCTGATAGATCTGCTTCCCTTACTCCGTATAACTCTCTACTAATTTGCTATCTCGAGAGCGAGAAATTTATTTACAGAAACGCAGAGAGGTCGTCCTGAGCTGTAACTTGCTCTGGCCTGCTACTCTACACTGGGGAAAAGGGACGGGGAGGAAAATGGTTAATGAATGATTATGATGATGATAAGAGGGGGAGGTGTGTATATACAAGTTGAGAACGTTGTGGCATTTCTAAAGCCGTGTGTCGAGCCCCGTGGCTTGTAGAAAGGCTAAAGCGGCACTGGTTATCAGGGCTGCGCTGTTTGCATTGGGCCAAGAACCTAAAAGAAACTCGTCTGATAGGGGCCTCTTATCGACTTTTGCAATTGAAGAGACCAGCTTCTGTCGTTCTAATCTGCTATCTCAATTGATGCTTCGCCTTTGGGGTGAAACTGCGACATTTTTAGTGGATGGCGCTCCGACCTGTTTTCTCTCGCTCTACGCCTTGAAAGATATTGGTGCTGCTACAAGGTGAATCGTTAAGGCTGACTCGCACTTCTCCAACACGGCACTGATTTTGGTCTGCCGACTGTTGGCATCAGCGTTTTCCTTTCTTTAAACCATTGGCCACAGCGTTTTCCGCCCTGGAAACAGCTCGCGTCGTCAGTCGGCAAACCAAAGTCGTTATCAAGTCGGCGTAGTGTGAATCAGCCTTTACGGCAGCTTATTGAACGCCTATTCTGCGATATGTCCTAAGCATCACCTCACATGTTCGTGCTACATATTTCTACCTTGCATCAGCGCAACATGCACCTAACGGGCCCGAGCTGTTTAATATCATTCCGTCTCATCTTTGACTGACCGTCTCCAGTAAATGAATGACGTTCCCACCACTGGACACCTTGGCGTCTCTCAAACGTATGACCGAAAAAGGCGACGTTTTTTCTAACCCCATCTCAACCACTCCGTTCATCGCTATGTCGCCGTGTGTCAGTCATGTGGACACCGGTAAAAAGAAGCAGCTGTGCAGCCTGATCGTCTTTTGCAGCCTCTTCATATACCGACCAACCATTTTTTTTTCGCGCTGGTAGTGATCTTCCCGGAAAATTCCCTATATCAAATGACGGAAATAAGTGGATTACCGTCGCTACGGACTATACAACCAGCTGTGCCATTACACGAGGCCGACCCACCAGCTGCGCTACAGATGTCGCTGACTTCTTGTTTCACGGCGTTATCTTACGCCACGGCGCACCTCGTCAACTACTCACCGATCGCGGAAGATGCTTTCTTATATCATCTGCTACTAAACACAAGCTTACTACAGCCTACCATCCTCGAACGAATGGTCTTATCGAACGCCTGAACTGGACAATAACTGACACGCGCGCAATGTATGATTCCTGGGATCATCGCGACTGGGCCACTGCTCTACCATTTGTAACATTTGCCTATAATTCCTCGCGCCACGACACGGCTGGCTACTCACCCTTCTACTTTATATTTACCCGTGAGCCGGCCTTGCCTTTCGAGACTATGCTTTCGACCGCACTCTACTCGTGATGCCATAGCGACACCAGCCCAACCAGGCTAGAATACCCGCCTTCGTCTCTCTGGTTCACGGGCACGCCAATATTACCATTACGGTCAGCGCCATCACGACATGGAATATGACCCAGGTGCTGCTCTTCTAGTCTGGTCTCGGTCTTGGAGAGTTGGTAATTCGGAGATCCTCCTCTTGCAATATACGGCCCTTACCGCATTCTCCACCAGGTAACCCCTGTTACATACGAAGTGTCTCGACTTAATGTCTCCATGCCTTCCCCTCAATCTGACATTATCCATGGCGGTAGCCTAAAATCCTACCTTTCTGGAACCAGTGAGCTGCACGTGCTTCTTCCGAAGGGGGTAATGCCACAGTCTGTAACGTTGTAAGAGGACGACATGAATGGGCGTCTTGGAGACGACTAAGAAAATTTTGGCTATCGTTCTTCTACGCATGTTGGCTCAGCAATAAAAGCCACCTGTAAATACACGTACGCTTCTTCCTTCCTGTAACACTGTTTTTGGAGAACTTGTGTATCAAATTTATGTCAATATGTGAATGTTTTGTACCAGAAGTACACCATACCACAGGAGAAGTTTCTGTTTACCAAATCATGCGGAATAGAGGAGTCGGTGCAAGCACGCTTTGATGACAGCACCAAACAATGACAACATTACCGTGCTGAAGCTCCCTCAATAAAATATTTGTCCCGGAACACCGCCACCTTCGTCACGGGCTGTACGGTACAATTGACATGTGCTAGAATGTGGCTGCGGCTGGGGGAAATATCATCCTTTCCTCCAGTACACCGTCCACGCATGCCCAAGGATGAATTCAACCTTCTTCATTTTATTTTCGCGTGATTATCAAGCACAACTAGAATAATGTATTATCATAATTAGCATGTGCAACACATCTATCCAATACCAGTATAGTAATATTCTGCCCTTTCGCAGAAACATTGTAGAGCTGGTTACGTAAACGTACGTATACTTGAAAAATGTTATTACGCGTAACGCATCACTTCGCAAATTAAAGCAAACATTTCTCTTAGCAGATTTGTTTCCAGCATCTAGAAATATATTTGTTGTTATCATTGATTTCAGGAGGATTTCACTTTATTAGCATATTCAAATATGGCAACACTCGATGCCCTCAAGAATACAAAGAAGATGCACGCATTTTGTATTTTATGGCGAATATGCTGCTCAACAAGCAACGCTTACCAGAAGCATCAGTCAAACACGTAAGTACCGCTACGCCGTGATAGCATACTGTCGCTAAAGCGTGCGCAGCCAGAAATTTGTTTTTCCACCACTTCCTTGTTCAAAACTTGCTGAACATGACTGGGGCCAAAAGTATTGTTTCTTTGTCCTGTCAGGCATTTGCGTGTGCATAAGGGTGAATTTTTATGGTGATTATCATATCACACGCATTGCTTGCAGCATTGTCGAGCATTCCTGGTTGGATACACTTTTTGTAATCAGCAACATGCGCTAAAGCCAAAACCACCATAATTATTGCATGTTACAATGCAACGTTCCATGCATAGCTGTTGTTGTGTGGTAACTTGCACTGACTTTCTTTAAATTTTGAGAATACATTGTGTCGGTGATCAGTCAGATACAATTTCTAATGTACCAGGAAGTGCACGAACCGCACAATTATTGTTCGACCAAATGGCACACTTGCGATGGCACAATCATTGAGGGCACGATTATTTATATCTGCCTCTTTTGGATCTCAACATGCGCAAGAAAGTAACACGCATATATTGTTACCATGAACCTGTATATGTTCGACATTTCTCTAATAATGAATAAATATGTTGTACAAGAAAGGTCACCATCTCTTACCAGAAAAGATTGTTTAAAAATGTTTAGGCCAATAGTTCCCAATTTTCTCAGTGTAATGTTTCAAATCATTAGCAATAGAATTGTTTGAATTATGGATTTAATTTCATTGTTTTGATAGTCAGGCCCATCTATCATATTTACAACAATGTGTAGTCATCCTACGGTTTGCCGCTTGGTTATATCGTTACCTGGCGAAAAAGCCGCAAGCAATTTGAAGACGCGCGAGTATTTTTTATGCGAACAGATAACGTCAAAATTCTACGTGAGATAAAGAGGACTGAAATTTGTTATTACGAAAGCGGAGCGTTGTAGTATTGAGGCACATGACACACTGGAGTAAACTTAAAGATGAAATAATTCGCTCAACCTTAAACGCTTCGATTTTATGAAGTCTCACCACTCAAAAATAAGAAGTGAGATTTTGATTAGATATGTGAGATATTAGATATGTGTTTTTAACTTCAATTGCAAGATGCGGATAATAGCTTCAGCGCGGATATCAGCATAATGTAGGAAGCAACCCAGGAGTACCAGGCGTTTTGGAAAGTAGAAGCTTCGTCTACTTAGCAAAAGTATGACTGCAAATAATTCCTCAGTAAAATTGGCGTGGGTCGATTGGTGGCATAATATTTAAAAACCTGCACTACCAGAATGCGAATACATTAGTGCAAGAATATTGTTTCTTACAAGCAAATATGTGCGCTCAAGAGCTATTACTTCGCACGCCACAAAGTCCTTGCGCTAGGACACGTGCGACAGAAAGGGTGTGTTGTGGTGGAGGAAAAGAGAAAGAGGTTTCATGGAGGATAGAGGCGCTGTTTATGGTTCCCTTTTCAAAGCATGGCTCAGTGCGGAGCACTGCACTGGCTCGGGCTTACCCGAAAGCCGGGGCCCGGCCCGGCCCACGGGCCGGGCTGGACCGGGTAGAGCAGTTTATTCACGGGCTCGGGCACGGCGTGTGCTTTTTGACCTGGGCCCGGTCCAGGTTCGGGTTTTTTGACGTGGGCCCGGGCCGGGCTCGGGCTTTCTGGTGGTGCACATGTAATGTACAGCGAGTTAATCTCGGGCGTCTCAATTCGGAAAACATGTATTTTTCGGTCTCGGGCCGGTTTCGAGCCGGGCTCGGGCCTAAGGTAAAGGGGTGGCGGGCCGGGCCGGGCGGGTAACGTAGATTATTTCCGGGCCCGGGCCGGGCCCGGGTCTCGCCATAAAAGTTTTGATCGGGCTCGGGCGGGCAGTCCAACGTAAAAACAGGCCCGGAGCGGGCCCGGGCTGAAAAAATCGGCCCGTGCAGTGCTCTAGCTCAGTGCACTTGCATTGGACTTGTAATGAGCCACGCAAACTTTGATATAGGCCTTGCCTTTTACCGAAAGCGTAGCGTCTAGTGTTTCGTGGAATTAGTTAAGTAGACTACTGCGAGCGACAGTATCGGTTTTGCTTCTTCTGTAACCGGTACGGGAAACAAGAGAACATACGAGAGAAAAATCGCAAATCTTGTACCCCACAATGACCTGTTACATGGCTACAGAACCTCCACAAGAACAGCGCGATATTGATGCTCAACAAGCAGGAACTTTCTCAGAAAGGCTGCACGATAAATCGAAATTTCGAAGAGGACATATACCCTAGAAACAAAGGCACAGTGAACATACAATGATTGAGATGTGTTCTATAGGCGACTGTCGAATGCAACGACACGAGCGCAGTCAGTTGGCTATTTGTACAAGCTTCACCGTACATCAACGAGCAATGCCTGCTGCTCAGTTATAAAGTGGAGATTAGAAGACGCCCTTGGCAACAAATAAAGCATGTAATTTTCGTTTGGCGTACCTTCAGTAGCGTTCACGAAGTTCCAGATTCACAAACCACAAGTTGTGGGAGAGCTATAACGCGTTATCTCCGGGTATTCTCTGGAAAACATGGCCAGCAAAAAATCACAGCATATCCACGAAGCGAATGATGATGAGTGGGCGAAGCACCGGGGGATCATTCGGGTAAACCACAGCTACAGACGAGAGATAAAGAGAGCGCGCGTCGGGAACGAGAAAGAAAGAGAGCGCCCGTCGGGAACCAACGCCCTTGTGCAATGCGGCGCACAAGCTACGGACGAGAAAGAGAGCGCGCGTCGGGAACGAACGCCCTTGTGCACCGCAACGCCCCTAGCTACGGACGAAAGAGAAAAACGCCGGAAGCGTTCTCCGGAAGCCGGAAGCTGGCTTCCGAAACCGGAAGCGGAACCGGAAGTGGATGTCGGCTTCCGGTTATACTATACATATACATATATATCTATATGTGCGTATACATACATACATAGCGGTCTCCATGCCAACCCGAGCTACGGACTTACGCCATCTAGTGAACACTTCATAAAACTACAGGTGGCTACCACTTACGCCATCTATTGAGCAATTCATAAACTAGAGGTGGCTACATACTACTACTACTACTACTACTACTACTACTACTACTACTACTACTACTACTACTACTACTACAGAGGAGGGAACGACCCACACTCTAAGGAGCTTCGCCCCTAAAATAAAAGAAACGCGATCGTGTAATATCCGCTAGTTGAAAGGCTGCATATTCCCTTTACAAAAGGCTTCATTCCCACATCCGTTAAAAACGGCAATAATGAATCCATAAGTGGGTTCTTGTGAGACATTACACACTCCTATTACACTCGTTATTTGCCGAAAAGGGGATGATGACAATATACATCTTGGCACACTAATGACCAATATAATCCAACATGGACTTTCCTTGCTTCTGACTTTTTCTGCACATTATCTTGTCGTGCCCCTATTATGTTACGAGTAAATAAAAAAAAAACAGTGATTCACATCCAACCAAAGTTTCGCTTTTATAACCACTAATTTTCGACATTGCTCTGTGAGACTGAGCTTCGCAAATGCAGCAAATTTCAGACGTGAGGGTCAAAATATATGTTAATAATATTTCTTTATGGTCCATCCAGTAGCACCATTTGGTATTGAACATCCAGCTTCATTGCAAATTTCACAAATTAGGACGTAACACGATCACGCAGTTTCCATCAAACTGCGAATATTTCTTAAATATAAATTGATCCTACTCAAGTCCACATTCTCAACTGCACAGGCTCCTTTCTTTTGGTTAGAGTGATGCAAGTTGATCATTGCAATTTGCATCCCAGACGTTTCAAAATCATTGTGAAATATGAGCTTCAGCGGATCCTTCATATTTGCACTTGTGCATAGACAGCGCTGTCGTATGCAAAAAGTCTTCATGTTATGTCATTTAGTCACCAGGAATAAACGTAGTTTACGCATATGAAAATGAGAAACGAACGCAGATCTGAGTTTGAAGTACTCTAGATATAACATGTAAAAAATCTAAATTGGCATTATTTGCTCTTAGAAACGTTACGTTTTGATAAGCAAGCTGCAGTACAAGAATTAATTTCAGAGTCTACACCTACAGCTTTAAGCTTTGCTATAGTTTACACAATCGAACGCTATAGTGAAATCTACAGATGTTGCAGCCACTTGGAGGTGACGTTCAATAGTTTCGTCTAAACTGCAGTGATTTCGAGAAATTGAGTCAACCTAAAGAGTCCCTTCAAAACCGGTGTAGCTACAAAAAAAGGTAATTGCTTATTTTACGTATTTTACTAGGTCCCTTCTTATTATGTTTCATTATTTGCAGCACTCACTGGTTAAAGATATAGGCCTTTAGGCGTCTATAAGTATGTTGTTTTCGGCTTTATTAATCAGGATACCTTTCGCGCACAGCGAATTAGCTGGTAAGGAACATGTTTCGGAGACCTTTGGTACATTATTTTATTTGTGCCTACCAAACATGGTGCACATCTGGAAGCCATCGTTCACCTAACAAAACTTGATACCATCCAAGACCCACGGAAAGCTCAGCTTCTACTCTAAGCTTCAGTCATGTCTTCAGGCCAACAGGATGTGTTCACAGTTCTCATCTATGCGGTCATCTGACGTGCAAGTGTGAGAGTGTGAAAGCTAGTGTGAGCAATAATCAGCATCATTATCATCTTAACAATCATCATCGTTGCCATAGTTTTCAGACTACTTTATGCACAGTGCAGGACAATGAGCTCTTACAACGATCTGAAATTTCCCCTGTCAATCGACTGCAGGCCCCATATTTTCCTGTAAATTTCATTATTTCTTCTCACCACTCAAATCTCTGTCGGCCTCGACTGCATTTCCCTTCTCCTGGCACACATTCTATAACGCAAACAAACGAGCTATTACGCGCCCTAAGAATTACACGGTATGCCTAACATCGTTCTTCGTTGTTCACGTGAGGAGATACAAGCCCTTAATCGGAATACGGGTGCCCGCGCAATGGTACAGTGAATGCAATGCAATGTCTCCAACCCTGATAAGATTACTGCTGGCCAGAAGGACACGTAGCCTGCCATGTTCTTGCCCTCCCACCATCCCCATCCCGCCAAACGCCCTCATGTGACTCTTCGCCTGTGCAAATATCTACTCATCCAAACGTTGTGATTTCAAAGTATGTCGGTTCCTTCTCCGCCATTTCATTTAGCGCAAAGCAAACGAGGCTTAAGCTGCTTTTGGTGTGGGAGCCTCACAGAGACACACTTTTACTTGAAACGTTTCCCACTTTTGCCTTTTTATAATATGTCGAAACTTTCCCCTTCAAGACATCTAAGCTAATGCCCACCTCGAGTCAATCCTTGCGACAAAAATTAATGTAGCATCGGACTATTGTGCTGTGGCACACGGGTTCGCATCTCAGCGCTGAAGACATTTATTGAAGAGGCACAATGCAAGCCGTGATAGGGGCATACCTCCCGCCTTCCGGTAAAAGGCCTGATATGAAGAGAAATATTCATTTTCATTCAAGCAATCCTCAAAGGTGGAAAGCTTTCCCTAACTTCTGTCGCACCTACAGGGATGACCAGAGTGACAGCGCTGCGTACACGGGCTGATACCAAATATGTTAAATTTGGCGTGCCCAAATAGGGCAGCATACTCATTTGCGCGATTACCGGTCTCCGGAGGCTCCACCCACTTTAGTATGAGACATCAGTGCCATAAACTAGACAAAATCCCCGTTTGTCAACGTTTAATCTGCGCGTCCTGCTACGAGTATGATGCATGTGGCAAAGGTGCAGGATGCGTCGATTGTGACTCACTCTTGTTCAAGTTTGATATCAGCAAGGCGCAGATCGAACAAGAAAACACACGGCAGCTATACACTTTTTCTAACTGTTTTTTTCTTGTAGCCAGAAATAAACCCAAACTTGAAGAACTTCCACAACTTCATCGGAATAATTGAAAGTCCCACGTACCACCTATATCAATCAGAATGAGCCTGCAAGTCACAGTGATGGGAAAGAAGAATAGTGATTTTTATTGCGTTGTTTATAGTTAGATAAACAGCTCTCACGTGGTGCGGCGGTGCATGTCAAGGTATGGTCAACACGCTTGCAATACCCAGCAAGCATAATCACATCAGATAAAAACCAATGACATCTAAGAAAACGTTATCGAAGTTCTAAGTTCCCATTGTGAAAAGGAAATGTTCTTACAAAGGGTCCATTTTTTAATAAAAGTTGCTTATCTTTATATTGGTGGGCTCTCTCACTGGTGCCAATAAAATGATGTTGTACGCACTAAATAATTGAAGAGACTCTAGTAACTACGTCAATTTTTAAAATCTAGATGCCGTTTTATTAGCTTGGATATTTAAGACGTTTATTATTTCTCGAATTGAGACAGCCACATTATATTGCTCGAAAGAAGTGAAGAAAAACATAAAAACTAACCCTACTCTTACAGTTCAACCGAATAAAAGAATAGTCGTACAATCAATTGGTCAAGAACTTGTTTGCCTAAACAAAATGTAAGTACGCATGACCTTTTCAATAAATGTTTGGAATGCATGTACAAAGCAATTTAAGAATTATCTGTTGTCATACGTTTCAAATATAGCAGCAGTGCGTTGTCGACTCGTGAGTTACAATTGTTTTTTGAAAGCGACAATATATTTGTGTCGAAACATACGTCAAGATGCCGTCAATTGCAGCACCCTGTACACCTGGGCGGCACACGACTGAACAATATAAATGCTAGAGCGCGCGACACTATTCTATAGGTCTTCAGGGAAGCAGTCGCAAACCCAGACATGCAGCTAATCTATCGATACTTGCTCTTCAACTGCGTTTCGTTGCTGTTAGTAAATTTAGCATTTACTGTAAGTACCCACCTACAAATCTGCTACATAACGTTCTCGATAGTACATAGGTGTGCGCTGCTTCGGCGTAAAAAAACTTGAAGTTAGAACTTGTTACTAATACTTTTGTTTCAAGTTACCCGATTTCACTCCTTCTGCTATTACCTTACAATACTATCGTCCTTACGTTCATTTATGTTTCTGCCAATGCTGAAAAAAAGTCGTTATCAACTATCAACTGCTAAGTAATACCCGTTTGTAAATATTTGCGTTTTGTTATGAATGTGCTCAAACAAACTACAGCGTACGGCTTATAATGTGAAAAAAGGTAACCATACAGTGTAAATCTATATAAAAGAAATTATGTTTACAAAGCCCAACCTTTAGCTGAGTTTATGTAAATACAAAAATATATTATTTATGCGCTTCTAGCTGAGAAGATTTAGGCATAATAGGTTCATGTTAAAATTCTCTGACCAAATATACTATAATGTATTTTAAAGTATTATGCAGAGCATAATAAAAGGGTTAGAATTTCATTGGCAGCTATATATCGGTTTAGTACTCACGTGTGTTCTTGGGGAAAAGGCAGACAAACTAACCAGCTTTCCAGGCGTTCATGTAGTCAACTTGTTTTGATTTTCTGATTATTTGATGCTTAGACGTATCAGCTACAAAAATGCCACTTCGCTAAATGCACATAAAATAAAATTCTGTTCGATTCCGTCTTGAATTATTTCGCACCTTGCTGTCAATACTGAGGTCTACTTATTAATAATAAACAGTTGTTTTCCCTCGTTCCAAATTGTTCAAAATAATTTCAACAACAATATATAGTTTGTATTATCTGTTGCGCTCCTTTTAGAAGATAATTGCACAGAATTTGTAGCTATCTCGAAGGCACTGCCAGACAAGTCGACGGTAGATTTCGAGGCACCATTTTCTGATTTTGGCTTTAGTAAGTTATTACTATTTATTGCGCCATACCAAAGAAAGTATAAACATACTAAGAGGCAATTTGATCTTGCTATTTGGAACGAATCCATTGTGGCAGATAGCGCTAACCGAACGGGGATACAGAAACAACAAAGTACTTGAATTTCAGTGCTTCTGTTTCATGCTTCGTTGTTCCTGTGTCCCCGTTAATTGTGCGCCACATCCAACCATGGTACAAACATCCACCGTTAATGTGAGAGGCTGCTCATGCGACCGATGCGCGGATATAGCGTAGCAATTGGGTGCAAATTAGCTCGCCACAATTTTGTGAAATACTATACTAAGAAGATAGTCAGTGCGCCGCAATATTTCAATAAAATCTACTGTAGTCGCCCACATGCAAGGAATTCTGTCTTGTCTCAACTGTGTATATACACATTAGTGTGGTTGTCTACGTATCGACATGCGAGTTTCACTATATTGAGCGCGGTCGACATGATCGGTAAGCAAGAAATTAAAAAAAACGATAATATAAACGCACAATAAACGAAGAACAAGGTGAGTCAACAGTGGTTGACATCGAAGCAAGACAAGTCTTTAGGTGCATTAGGGTACCATGTGTTTTGTTAGGACGGCGCTACGTTCGGGGTTGGCTCATGCATGTTTGTTCCTGCAAGATCTTCGAGATCCGACCATATATTTGGTTGAGTAAACCCGCAATTCCGCTTTGTGTTTCACTCGCGCGCGCTTTGAAAGAACGCATGTGCGATTCATTCCGGTCTCGTGGCGTTTATAACGCATTATTACTACTTCGTACATACCTCTACGCTAAATTTTTGCGGCTTTTTTATTGGAACGTTCATTTTCAGGCCTTTTTTTTGTTATGCCTGGTGTACTACAAGCCCTCAAATTATTTATTTTGACAAGACAGAATTTGTCAGATACCCAGACACCATGTAACCTAAAATTGAATTGAACTCTCCAAAAAGACGTTGTCCTAAAACGCGAAATTTGGCAAATGTGAGGTATGACAGAGTCGATGATCAGGTTCCTCGCTGACGATCCATGGAAGCAGAAAAGTTGTAAAAGACATAGAGGTAGATAACTAAAATATTGCTTGCAGGTAGTCCTTTAACAAGTCTATTAAATACAATTTGGCAGAACGTGATTTTATCACCATTTTCTCTCAAGAAAACTTCAAAACATTCAATTTGCTATTCAAAGCACAATCAGTGATCGCCTATTGTTACTGGGAGCCTGACTCCCCGTAAACGTTAAGCTCATCTTGGTTTCATGTAATGCAAGAACTGCAGTACAGCTACAACCTGTACCTTCTATTCACCCGAGCCTCGTCGCTACAAAAAAGTGAGGTAGCCTGTAAGATTGATTACAATTTATCATTGAGAACGCTCACAACACAATCATCTGAAGCTCACGCGAGGTCCGCTCATGAAAATAACCGGAAAATTATGTTTCACTCAAAGGGTAGGAACCAGTAATATCGGTTGTATGTATTAGCTAATAACAACATCACATATTCGGAAGAAATTTGGAACCACCGTAGCGACATGACGAGGATCATCGTGTAAAACGGTGAGGCCAGAGTAGAATAGATGCTGACAGGCAACCCTTGAAATTATTGTCAATCACGGCCACAGACCACTGTGTGTGCTTTTGTCTGCAGGTGCAATAAGCCCGGTGTCATAATCAAACTTCAATTTATTCAAAATTGGTAAAACCTTTTTGTGATGAACCTTCCTGAGCTCTGTTACCAACTCAATGAGCAAAATGATGTATTAAATGAGCCACTTGTGTCTTAACTGTCGTTAGTTCTATGTGATTACAGATTTGCTTGAACACATAACGAAAGCCTCCTATCATACCTGTATGTTCAACCACGTTATACTGCCGGAGTTTTCTTTTGGTTTCGCATCTTATTGCATGTCTGGAACTATTTTTGCTAACGCTGCAAGCAGGTTGACATTTTTATCGGAATGTTTCGTTTTTGAATCAAACAGATGAATACAAAAATACCAAAGGAGAATCTATGATTTTGTGCGAAAAATCGATTTGTCAGAGTGGAAGCATTCTTTACTTTCCCATTGCAGAAGGAACAACAAGGCAGGAGGTGTGATCTCAGCGACGATTGTGCTGATGGATTATGTTGCCTGGAATCATCCGGCAAGAAAACTTGCCAACCTCTTGCAGAATCACTTGAGCGGTGTTCCAGCATGCCCTCTTCAGGAGTCTATACTGATGGTTGCCCTTGTGCTCCCGGAGGTAATTTAAATCCTTACTTACTGCAGGAAACACCATATTTGTTTCGCCTTAGCGAATGTTGCTGTACCGTATGGTATCGCTTGTAGTTCTTGTCACTTGTTAGAAGGGCGTTCTGTGATCTGAACTCTGAATTATTACGTCCTTCCAAAAAGAAAGAAAGAAAAGACGCTAGATCTAGGGCCTCATAAGGGTAAACTTTGAACTAATATCTTCTCATACCATCAAACGGACAATTTTCGAAATGAACGAATTGCAGCATCACGTAAAAAATGCTCCTACCCCGCAAGGAGCCTCTTATAAAAAGATTAAAATTTCGTTTCACAACTTAGTGTGCCAAAAACAGCACTCGTTTTATGTTTCCAGGATACTACAAACCGAGGCAAATTGGTACAAAGTGCCCGTCTTGCGTTAATGTCCACCACTTGCAGCTACTCAATGAATACAGGACATTTTGGAGATGCTTGAAGAAAAAACAGTTATTTCCTACAAGAGGTAAATTGTTACAGGACTAAAGCTGTAGCTGCTGGATAATTACCTCCACTGAAGTATAGAATTTAGCTTAATAATTTGCCTTTGAGGCATTCGCAGGCGTTGCAATCTGGATTTGTGTTGGTCAGCCAAAAGTTTCCCACTTTAAACCTTACATAACTTGCATCAATAACTAATTTCGAAAAATCCGCGAGTATTTGTTTGATATCTGTCATTTACCTGAAACGAGAGAAGGCGATTACCTGCATTGTCATTTGTGTCGTGCAGAACGTAACTAGTTACACAGGGATACGGTCAGATTGCCTCTAGTGAATACTCGTCACTTCGATAGTCGCCGCATTGTTGACATACATATATGCACGTACGTGAAACTTGAATTTCGAGGTTAGAACTGGGAAGGAAAACCCGAAAAGTTAACGTTCCCCTCATGCGCCTATGCAATGTGGAATTAGCTACAGGCACCATATGATTGAGTGAACATGCTTTATTACTTCCTATTATCCACAAGTATCGTGCCAGGACTGCGAATAAATTACTATAAACATTTACCGATGGCTCCATGTAAACGGTTACATGGATCATGGTGCTTCTGGCATGCGAAATCCAGACAATAAAGTGTTATACCCCTGAATGAAATCGGATACTAGCTTTCCAGTGTCTTCGGTGCTCGACAACCCCAGCAATTCAGGACATCGCTTCTAGTTCACTGCTATTACACCACGTTACGTATGAAGCTTCAATATTCAAACTTTGTGTGGCGACGGACGCAGTTTACAGGACGAAAACACAATACACATAAAAAAGTAGGACCAGGACATCAGCTTTCAACGCCTCCCGCGTATCAGGAATCGGTGAAAAGATAACCACCGCGCGTGTAACACCAGTGGCCGGGTGGGCGACTGTGAATAAGCAGTTTCGCTGCAATTGTTTGGTGTACAAGAAGACGCGTGCAGAATCTCGAAAAAACGGCCTGACTGTGGTCACCGCTGTTATAGTTCTTAGAGTGCCACTTGTTTTTCTGCGCACAGGTTCTCCCGCAAAAGAGTTAACGCTTTAAAGTCACCTTTTTGACAGTGGACGCCGTCACGACAAAGTGACAATATCAAGAGCTGAAAATTATTTCCTATTACACTGAGAACTGAGGTGATCATTGAGACATCCTTATTTGAAGCATATATGTTTTCTGGCTTTTTGTTAAACAATTTATAATGTTTTTCTTTTCTTCCAGCCTATTGTAAAGGCAGCCAAAGGATTTGTATAAGGAGCTAGTTCGCTAGCTCGCTGCCGGGACACCATGCTTTGGTAGTACAAATAAATGATTACTGATTCTCCTGAAAACATGAATATGAGCGATTGGCAGTCCTGGTTTACTTTATTGAAACATTTGTCTTCATAAGCATAACAGTTCAAAGTAGGACAGTCATTAATTGTAGTCTCAGGACCAGTCAATACTTATTAGTCTCGGGATCACGAAAGGTGACTTCTCGCCTAAATTGGCAGCCTTCCCAGACGAGTGCACTAATACTTCCACTATACTACATTACCTTTTTTAACATTTTCTTTATTACACTATATGCAAATATATGCCCTATGTACTGCCAATAGTGGCATGTTAAAAATGTCAAGCATCTTATATGAAACTCCCTGCGCCATCTTGCATACTGCACGGCAAAATGAAAGTGTTTGCCGGACATCATAGCTGCTGGTTTCGGCTTCGTTCAGTGGTGTCATCCCATTACCCTTACAAAAATTTTTAATGTGTTTTTTTAGAAATTCTTTTGAACTTGTTCGATAGAATTCTATTGTGTTTATTTTGACTGCTTATAGAATTTTTCTATAGAGTTCCAACAGTTATTTGGCCACCGCATTCTTATAGGAACTCTGAAGACACAATTCTATAGAACATTCCTACTGAGTTCCTTTTAATATATTAAAGACACAATTCTAAAGAACATTCCTACGGAGTTCCTTTTAAGATCCTAAAGACAAATTTCTATAGAACATCTCTATGGAGTTCCTTTTAAGATCCTAAGGACAGATTTCTATAGAACATTTCTATGGAGTTCCTTTTAAGATTGTAAAGACAAATTTCTATTAAACATCTCTACGGAGTTCCTTTTAAGATCCTAAAGACAAATTTCTATAGAACATTTCTATTGAGTTCCTTTTAGATTGTAAAGACAAATTTCTACAGAACATTTCTACGGAGTTCTTTTAAAGATCCTAAAGACAAATTTCTATAGAACATTTCTATGGAGTTCCTTTTAAGATTGTAAAGACAAATTCCTTTAGAACATTTCTCTGCAGTTGCTTTACAGACCCAAAAGACAAATCTCTATAAAACCTATGTCAATGTTTGTAATGTGCTTGTACTTTGCCGAGGTTCTAGAGAACTGTACTGTAGGCATCAACGATTACAGTAAATGCAGTGGCAAAAATAATTGGCACTACAACCACAAAGTGATCTGTTTTAAACGTTTATTGCACTTCAGACTAGATACATGCATCATACATACTACATACACACTTCAGAACAGTCTGCATACATGCTTCAGCCTAGAACTTGCAACACACAAACTGTAGCTGCCAATGCACTTCACGGATCAAGCTGGTGGTGCTAACATACGAAACAGGAAAACATTTGTGGCACACTCGACTGGAGTTGACATCTGAGAAAAGCAGGCTTGTCTAAGACAAGAAAGCCTCGCATTAAAACTGCAGAAGGACCTGCTGTTCCAGCAGTGCACATTAAATGGTTGGATACTAAAGCCTGAAAGTAGATTCATATCAATGTGCACAAATATATGTGCACTGCAATGTTATGCGTCAGCTCCACAAAACCGCACTAAACTTATAAAACACAGCATGCTGGCCTATTTTGAAGTGTAAAAAGAACACTAGCAGTCCTTGTAAAAATGCAGAAAACAGTGGTACTCCTGGAGAAGTGCATCATATATAGTACAAAGCTTAATAGCTTGAATGTTGTTATAAGGCGAATTTTGCGATCAGGCTCAATATTCCAAAATTATGCTGGGAAATACAAACATGACTGACGCACACCAATACCTAAGAAAACGATATAGCTTAGGTGCTCCTATGCATGTGAATAGTGAAATCGTTTTTCTCGGCAACCACGGGACTGAACTTGGATGTTTGTTATTTAAAACATTTTTAATTGTTGTTATTTACATTCAAACCATCTATTTTTATTAAGAATGGTTGAAAATTGCACAATTAAAAAAAACTTATCACGTCTAGAAGTATAACTCACAAAAGAAAAACTAGCAAGCACAATTCTGTTTTGCAAATCGGAATTGGCCTCGAGCGTTAGCTAAGGACCAACTCCGATGTCCCTCCTTAAATACGTGTGAAATTCCTAAATGGTTTTGAGACAACCACAGGGCTATTTTGAATTAAATTTGTAGCATTTGAGAAAGTTAAGGTCCAGCGGTTGTGGGAAGAATTTCAATTCAGA